>NC_091298.1:52707608-52720108 GCF_038502225.1 Cherax quadricarinatus
GGATAAATACAAGAATAAGCAAGAGAATAAAAACAAGGATAAACACAAGAATAAGCAAGAGAATAAAAACAAGGATAAACACAAGAATAAGCAAGAGAATAAAAACAAGGATAAACACAAGAATAAGCAAGAGAATAAAAACAAGGATAAACACAAGAATAAGCAAGAGAATAAAAACAAGGATAAATACAAGAATAAGCAAGAGAATAAAAACAAGGATAAACACAAGAATAAGCAAGAGAATAAAAACAAGGATAAACACAAGAATAAGCAAGAGAATAAAAACAAGGATAAACACAAGAATAAGCAAGAGAATAAAAACAAGGATAAACACAAGAATAAGCAAGAGAATAAAAACAAGGATAAACACAAGAATAAGCAAGAGAATAAAAACAAGGATAAACGCAAGAATAAGCAAGAGAATAAAAACAAGGATAAACACAAGAATAAGCAAGAGAATAAAAACAAGGATAAACACAAGAATAAGCAAGAGAATAAAAACAAGGATAAACACAAGAATAAGCAAGAGAATAAAAACAAGGATAAACACAAGAATAAGCAAGAGAATAAAAACAAGGATAAAAAATCACAATTATAAAAAGGACAGGAATAAAACAAGATCAAAAACAAGGATAAACACAAGAGTAAAAACAAGGATAAACACTAGAATAAAAGCAAGGATAAACACAGGAATATAAACAAGGTTAAAACACAGGTTTAATTGTGTAGTGTTGTAGAGAGCAGGTGGAACCTGGTCTAACAATGTTACCGTACCATAACATCTGTTAACATTCCAATGTTTATAAATGTTAGACAACAACAGCAAACAATGTGAACTTTTGACAGCCATACAAACAACACATATTATTATTAGTATTGTTGACAGCACACAGGTGCTATCAACACACAGGTGCTATCAACACACAGGTGCTATCAACACACAGGTGCTATCAACACACAGGTGCTATCAACACACAGGTGCTATCAACACACAGGTGCTAACACACAGGTGTCATCAACAAACAGGTGCTATCAACACACAGGTGCTATCAACACACAGGTGCTATCAACAAACAGGTGCTATCAACACACAGGTGCTATCAACACACAGGTGCTATCAACACACAGGTGCTATCAACACACAGGTGCTATCAACACACAGGTGCTATCAACACACAGGTGCTATCAACACACAGGTGCTATCAGCACACAGGTGCTATCAACACACAGGTGCTATCAACACACATGTGCTATCAACACACAGGTGCTATCAACACACAGGTGCTATCAACACACAGGTGCTATCAACACACAGGTGCTATCAACACACAGGTGCTATCAACTCACAGGTGCTATCAACACACAGGTGCTAACAACACACAGGTGCTATCAACACACAGGTGCTAACAACACACAGGTGCTATCAACACACAGGTGCTATCAACACACAGGTGCTATCAACACACAGGTGCTATCAACACACAGGTGCTATCAACACACAGGTGCTATCAACTCACAGGTGCTATCAACACACAGGTGCTAACACACAGGTGCTATCAACACACAGGTGCTATCAACACACAGGTGCTATCAACACACAGGTGCTATCAACACACAGGTGCTATCAACACACAGGTGCTATCAACTCACAGGTGCTATCAACACACAGGTGCTAACAACACAAAGGTGCTATCAACACACAGGTGCTATCAACACACAGGTGCTATCAACACACAGGTGCTATCAACACACAGGTGCTATCAACTCACAGGTGCTATCAACACACAGGTGCTAACACACAGGTGCTATCAACACACAGGTGCTATCAACACACAGGTGCTATCAACACACAGGTGCTAACAACTCACAGGTGCTATCAACACACACGTGCTATCAACACACAGGTGCTATCAACTCACAGGTGCTATCAACACACAGGTGCTATCAACACACAGGTGCTATCAACACACAGGTGCTATCAACACACAGGTGCTATCAACACACAGGTGCTATCAACACACAGGTGTTATCAACACACAGGTGCTATCAACACACAGGTGCTATCAACACACAGGTGCTATCAACACACAGGTGCTATCAACACACAGGTGCTATCAACACACATGTGCTATCAACACACAGGTGCTATCAACACACAGGTGCTATCAACAGAAAGGTGCTATCAACACACAGGTGCTATCAACACACATGTGCTATCAACACACAGGTGCTATCAACACACATGTGCTATCAACACACATGTGCTATCAACACACATGTGCTATCAACACACATGTGCTATAAACACACAGGTGCGATCAACACACATGTGCTATCAACACACAGGTGCTATCAACACACAGGTGCTATCAACACACATGTGCTATCAACACACATGTGCTATCAACACACAGGTGCTATCAACACACATGTGCTATCAACACACAGGTGCTATCAACACAAAGGTGCTATCAACACACAGGTGCTATCAACACACAGGTGCTATCAACACACATGTCCTATCAACACACACATGTCCTATCAACACACAGTTGATATCAACACACAGGTGCTATCAACACACAGGTGTTATCAACACAGGTGCTATCAACACAGGTGCTATCAACACACAGGTGTTGTCAACACAGGTGCTATCAACACACAGGTGCTATCAACACACAGGTGCTATCAACACACAGGTGCTATCAACACACAGGTGCTATCAACACACATGTCCTATCAACACACAGTTGCTATCAACACACAGGTGCTATCAACACACAGGTGCTATCAACACACAGGTGTTATCAACACAGGTGCTATCAACACACAGGTGCTATCAACACACAGGTGCTATCAACACAGGTGCTATCAACACACAGGTGCTATCAACACACAGGTGCTATCAACACAGGTGCTATCAACACACAGGTGCTATCAACGCACAGGTGCTATCAACACACAGGTGCTATCAACTCACAGGTGCTATCAACACACAGGTGCTATCAACACACAGGTGCTATCAACACACATGTGCTATCAACACACATGTCCTATCAACACACAGTTGCTATCAACACACAGGTGCTATCAACTCACAGGTGCTATCAACACACATGTCCTATCAACACACAGTTGCTATCAACACACAGATGCTATCAACACACAGGTGCTATCAACTCACAGGTGCTATCAACACACAGGTGCTATCAACACACAGGTGCTATCAACACACAGGTGCTATCAACTCACAGGTGCTATCAACACACAGGTGCTATCAACACACAGGTGCTATCAACACACATGTGCTATCAACACACATGTCCTATCAACACACAGTTGCTATCAACACACAGGTGCTATCAACACACAGGTGCTATCAACACACAGGTGCTATCAACTCACAGGTGCTATCAACACACAGGTGCTATCAACACACAGGTGCTATCAACACACATGTGCTATCAACACACATGTCCTATCAACACACATGTCCTATCAACACACAGTTGCTATCAACACACAGATGCTATCAACACACAAATACACTATATATATTTACTGTACGATAACCCATTAAACGAAGCAATGTGACTTATTTTCACTGGATACCAATACATTATACGTGAAGTATGTCGTGGATACCAATACATTATACGTGAAGTATGTCATGGATACCAATACATTATACGTGAAGTATGTCGTGGATACCAATACATTATACGTGAAGTATGTCATGGATACCAATACATTATACGTGAAGTATGTCGTGGATACCAATACATTATACGTGAAGTATGTCATGGATACCAATACATTATACGTGAAGTATGTCGTGGATACCAATACATTATACGTGAAGTATGTCATGGATACCAATACATTATACGTGAAGTATGTCGTGGATACCAATACATTATACGTGAAGTATGTCATGGATACCAATACATTATACGTGAAGTATGTCGTGGATACCAATACATTATACGTGAAGTATGTCATGGATACCAATACATTATACGTGAAGTATGTCGTGGATACCAATACATTATACGTGAAGTATGTCATGGATACCAATACATTATACGTGAAGTATGTCGTGGATACCAATACATTATACGTGAAGTATGTCATGGATACCAATACATTATACGTGAAGTATGTCGTGGATACCAATACATTATACGTGAAGTATGTCATGGATACCAATACATTATACGTGAAGTATGTCGTGGATACCAATACATTATACGTGAAGTATGTCATGGATACCAATACATTATACGTGAAGTATGTCATGGATACCAATACATTATACGTGAAGTATGTCGTGGATACCAATACATTATACGTGAAGTATGTCATGGATACCAATACATTATACGTGAAGTATGTCATGGATACCAATACATTATACGTGAAGTATGTCATGGATACCAATACATTATACGTGAAGTATGTCATGGATACCAATACATTATACGTGAAGTATGTCATGGATACCAATACATTATACGTGAAGTATGTCATGGATACCAATACATTATACGTGAAGTATGTCATGGATACCAATACATTATACGTGAAGTATGTCATGGATACCAATACATTATACGTGAAGTATGTCGTGGATGCCAATACATTATACGTGAAGTATGTCGTGGATACCAATACATTATACGTGAAGTATGTCGTGGATACCAATACATTATACGTGAAGTATGTCGTGGATACCAATACATTATACGTGAAGTATGTCGTGGATACCAATACATTATATGTGAAGTATGTCGTGGATACCAATACATTATGAATGATGTATACCGTGGATACCAATACATTATTTAGTACAATTAAGAAAAGGCAGACTGTACAAGAAAGTCTACGGGAAGAGCACAATAAAACTATACCTACTAGAATACAGTAAAATCTATGGGAAATACACAATATAATTCACGGGAAATACAAAATCGTACGTAATGGCTTCAGTTCCACACCCGTCAAACTGTCTCTTGTTATGAACCTTTAAGGTTTATAAGTTATACACTCAAGTTAAACATTATTGGTATAAAGCTAACTTTAACAGCACTCTCCGGTAAGATAGGTTTCTTCAGTCAAGGAGGACCACAAGGAGCACCTCGCTCTTGACAACTTTACTAAGTTACAGCTTTGCCATTCAAGTTTCCAGTCAGGTTGACGGCTGGAGCTTTTGGTCATCTGACTGAGGCCTTCCACTGGCTTACACTTCCAACCCTATAAAAATTATGGTTATGGATAACTGAAATGTAACGAACACTTGTCAGTGCTCAGTCATAACCCACATGGAGACTGAAACTCAGAAGATTAATTGATCTGTATACAGTGGACCCCCGGTTAACGATATTTTTTCACTCCAGAAGTATGTTCAGGTGCCAGTACTGACCGAATTTGTTCCCATAAGAAATACTGTGAAGTAGATTAGTCCATTTCAGACCCCCAAACATACACGTACAAATGCACTTACATAAATACACTTACATAATTGGTCGCATTCGGAGGTGATCGTTATGCGGGGGTCCACTGTATTTCGATCCCCTTCTTTGATCCTCTTCGGCAGATACGTAAGTGAGGGACGTTTGGAGAAGTGGCTGGGTGAGAAGACAAACAAAATCATACAATCTGCCCCCAAAACTACCACTCCCAATTTCAACATCTCACAGGGACAATGGAAACCAGACGTCATTTAAAAATTCGCCCTCAGGAAGTACACCAGCACATCAGGAGTTACATTAGCATAAAGGAACTTCCTACCCAAATTTTTAGTTTCACTTCAGGACCTGTCATGTCACTCATCTACTGCTTGACACGTCCCTCCACTCACCTCTACCTCTACGAGCTGAGCTGCAACCTTCCCGATATGCTCTTCTCATTTCAGTTATGTTTCTGCTGAAGAGGATCTTGGAAGGAGATGGAAATATACAGACCAATCAACCTCCTTTGTTTCTTTCTCCACACGAGTTATTATTGAGCAGTTAATGTTATAATTATAACCATTTTTTTAAGGGACTTGTTCCAAACATGAAAAACGAAATCACTTGGCAAAATACCTTCAGTAAAAAGCAGGGGCGTGACGAGTACCCTAAGAGAGAACTCTATAAGCATCAGAGGTCCCAGACTCTTCAACACCCTCTCCCTCAGTACATAAAGGGAATCATCACCAAACCTCTGACTGTCTTCAAGAGGAAAATGGGCAAGTTCCTTAAATCAGGGCCTGACCAGCCGGGCTTGGTCTAGGACCAGGCCGCCGGGGCGCTGACTCCTGGAAACGTCCTTCAAGTAAGCAATGGTACACGAAGGTTTGTGATGAATGGTTCAGATAGCCGACAAGTTGATTAACTAGACACATGTGCAACACTTGAGTATCTTTAATGAGGAAACGTTTCCTCATTAAAGATACCCAAGTGCTGCACATGTGTCTAATTTATCCACATGAAGTCTTCTCTTGTTGTAAGTCCATTTATTTGTTCCTCATAATACAAGAAAAAACAAGGAGATACAAAGACACACTGATGTGTGTGTGTGTGTGTGTGTGTGTGTGTGTGTGTGTGTGTGTGTGTGTGTGTGTGTGTGTGTGTGTGTGTGTGTGTGTGTGTGTGTGTGTGAGATTAAAGAAAACTAATTAGCGAAAGACATGGCCACAATCCAGATTACCTGTCTTGTTGAAGAAACACACTCAAGGAAAGAGACAGTGGCGGCGTTAGAGACTGAGATGGAAGGTGGGGGTGATGGAGGAAGGTGGGGGTGATGGAGGAAGGTGGGGTGATGGAGGAAGGTGGGGGTGATGGAGGAAGGTGGGGGTGATGGAGGAAGGTGGGGGTGATGGAGGAAGGTGGGGGTGATGGAGGAAGGTGTGGGTGATGGAGGAAGATGGGGGTGATGGAGGAAGGTGGGGGTGATGGAGGAAGGTGGGGGTGATGGAGGAAGGTGTGGGTGATGGAGGAAGATGGGGGTGATGGAGGAAGGTGGGGGTGATGGAGGAAGGTGGGGGTGATGGAGGAAGGTGAGGGTGATGGAGGAAGGTGAGGGTGATGGAAGAAGGTGAGGGTGATGGAGGAAGGTGGGGGTGATGGAGGAAGGTGGGGGTGATGGAGGAAGGTGAGGGTGATGGAGGAAGGTGAGGGTGATGGAGGAAGGTGGGGGTGATGGAGGAAGGTGGGGGTGATGGAGGAAGGTGAGGGTGATGGAGGAAGGTGGGGGTGATGGAGGAAGGTGGGGGTGATGGAGGAAGGTGAGGGTGATGGAGGAAGGTGAGGGTGATGGAGGAAGGTGAGGGTGATGGAAGAAGGTGAGGGTGATGGAGGAAGGTGAGGGTGATGGAGGAAGGTGAGGGTGATGGAGGAAGGTGAGGGTGATGGAGGAAGGTGGGGGTGATGGAGGAAGGTGGGGGTGATGGAGGAAGGTGAGGGTGATGGAGGAAGGTGGGGGTGATGGAGGAAGGTGGGGGTGATGGAGGAAGGTGGGGGTGATGGAGGAAGGTGAGGGTGATGGAGGAAGGTGGGGGTGATGGAGGAAGGTGAGGGTGATGGAGGAAGGTGAGGGTGATGGAGGAAGGTGAGGGTGATGGAGGAAGGTGAGGGTGATGGAGGAAGGTGAGGGTGATGGAGGAAGGTGAGGGTGATGGAGGAAGGTGGGGGTGATGGAGGAAGGTGAGGGTGATGGAGGAAGGTGGGGGTGATGGAGGAAGGTGTGGGTGATGGAGGAAGGTGGGGGTGATGGAGGAAGGTGAGGGTGATGGAGGAAGGTGAGGGTGATGGAGGAAGGTGAGGGTGATGGAGGAAGGTGAGGGTGATGGAAGAAGGTGAGGGTGATGGAGGAAGGTGAGGGTGATGGAGGAAGGTGGGGGTGATGGAGGAAGGTGAGGGTGATGGAGGAAGGTGGGGGTGATGGAGGAAGGTGAGGGTGATGGAAGAAGGTGAGGGTGATGGAGGAAGGTGGGGGTGATGGAGGAAGGTGTGGGTGTTGGAGGTAGGTGGGGGTGATGGAGGAAGGTGGGGGTGATGGAGGAAGGTGGGGGTGATGGAGGAAGGTGGGGGTGATGGAGGAAGGTGAGGGTGATGGAGGAAGGTGAGGGTGATGGAGGAAGGTGGGGGTGATGGAGGAAGGTGAGGGTGATGGAGGAAGGTGAGGGTGATGGAGGAAGGTGAGGGTGATGGAGGAAGGTGGGGGTGATGGAGGAAGGTGGGGGTGATGGAGGAAGGTGAGGGTGATGGAGGAAGGTGGGGGTGATGGAGGAAGGTGAGGGTGATGGAGGAAGGTGGGGGTGATGGAGGAAGGTGGGGGTGATGGAGGAAGGTGGGGGTGATGGAGGAAGGTGGGGGTGATGGAAGAAGGTGAGGGTGATGGAGGAAGGTGAGGGTGATGGAGGAAGGTGGGGGTGATGGAGGAAGGTGGGGGTGATGGAGGAAGGTGGGGGTGATGGAGGAAGGTGAGGGTGATGGAGGAAGGTGGGGGTGATGGAAGAAGGTGAGGGTGATGGAGGCAGGTGAGGGTGATGGAGGAAGGTGGGGGTGATGGAGGAAGGTGAGGGTGATGGAGGAAGGTGGGGGTGATGGAGGAAGGTGGGGGTGATGGAGGAAGGTGGGGGTGATGGAGGAAGGTGAGGGTGATGGAGGAAGGTGGGGGTGATGGAGGAAGGTGGGGGTGATGGAGGAAGGTGAGGGTGATGGAGGAAGGTGAGGGTGATGGAGGAAGGTGAGGGTGATGGAGGAAGGTGAGGGTGATGGAAGAAGGTGAGGGTGATGGAGGAAGGTGAGGGTGATGGAGGAAGGTGGGGGTGATGGAGGAAGGTGAGGGTGATGGAGGAAGGTGGGGGTGATGGAGGAAGGTGAGGGTGATGGAAGAAGGTGAGGGTGATGGAGGAAGGTGAGGGTGATGGAGGAAGGTGGGGGTGATGGAGGAAGGTGAGGGTGATGGAAGAAGGTGAGGGTGATGGAGGAAGGTGAGGGTGATGGAGGAAGGTGAGGGTGATGGAGGAAGGTGAGGGTGATGGAGGAAGGTGAGGGTGATGGAGGAAGGTGAGGGTGATGGAGGAAGGTGAGGGTGATGGAGGAAGGTGGGGGTGATGGAGGAAGGTGGGGGTGATGGAGGAAGGTGAGGGTGATGGAGGAAGGTGAGGGTGATGGAGGAAGGTGAGGGTGATGGAAGAAGGTGAGGGTGATGGAGGAAGGTGGGGGTGATGGAGGAAGGTGAGGGTGATGGAGGAAGGTGGGGGTGATGGAAGAAGGTGAGGGTGATGGAGGAAGGTGAGGGTGATGGAGGAAGGTGAGGGTGATGGAGGAAGGTGAGGGTGATGGAGGAAGGTGGGGGTGATGGAAGAAGGTGAGGGTGATGGAGGAAGGTGAGGGTGATGGAGGAAGGTGAGGGTGATGGAGGAAGGTGGGGGTGATGGAAGAAGGTGAGGGTGATGGAGGAAGGTGAGGGTGATGGAGGAAGGTGAGGGTGATGGAGGAAGGTGAGGGTGATGGAGGAAGGTGAGGGTGATGGAGGAAGGTGAGGGTGATGGAGGAAGGTGAGGGTGATGGAGGAAGGTGGGGGTGATGGAGGAAGGTGGGGGTGATGGAGGAAGGTGAGGGTGATGGAGGAAGGTGAGGGTGATGGAGGAAGGTGAGGGTGATGGAGGAAGGTGAGGGTGATGGAAGAAGGTGAGGGTGATGGAGGAAGGTGAGGGTGATGGAGGAAGGTGAGGGTGATGGAGGAAGGTGAGGGTGATGGAGGAAGGTGAGGGTGATGGAGGAAGGTGAGGGTGATGGAAGAAGGTGAGGGTGATGGAGGAAGGTGAGGGTGATGGAGGAAGGTGGGGGTGATGGAGGAAGGTGAGGGTGATGGAAGAAGGTGAGGGTGATGGAGGAAGGTGAGGGTGATGGAGGAAGGTGAGGGTGATGGAGGAAGGTGAGGGTGATGGAGGAAGGTGAGGGTGATGGAGGAAGGTGAGGGTGATGGAAGAAGGTGAGGGTGATGGAGGAAGGTGAGGGTGATGGAGGAAGGTGGGGGTGATGGAGGAAGGTGAGGGTGATGGAAGAAGGTGAGGGTGATGGAGGAAGGTGAGGGTGATGGAAGAAGGTGAGGGTGATGGAGGAAGGTGAGGGTGATGGAGGAAGGTGAGGGTGATGGAGGAAGGTGAGGGTGATGGAGGAAGGTGAGGGTGATGGAGGAAGGTGAGGGTGATGGAGGAAGGTGAGGGTGATGGAGGAAGGTGGGGGTGATGGAGGAAGGTGGGGGTGATGGAGGAAGGTGAGGGTGATGGAGGAAGGTGAGGGTGATGGAGGAAGGTGAGGGTGATGGAGGAAGGTGAGGGTGATGGAAGAAGGTGAGGGTGATGGAGGAAGGTGAGGGTGATGGAGGAAGGTGAGGGTGATGGAGGAAGGTGAGGGTGATGGAGGAAGGTGAGGGTGATGGATGAAGGTGAGGGTGATGGAGGAAGGTGAGGGTGATGGAGGAAGGTGAGGGTGATGGAGGAAGGTGAGGGTGATGGAGGAAGGTGAGGGTGATGGAGGAAGGAGAGGGTGATGCAGGAGGTGAGGTGATGGAGGAAGGTGAGGGGATGGAGGAAGGTGAGGGGATGGAGGAAGGTGAGGGGATGGAGGAAGGTGAGGGGATGGAGGAAGGTGAGGGGATGGAGGAATTGGAGGGGATGGAGGAAGTTGAGGGGATGGATGAAGGTGAGGGGATGGAGGAAGGTGAGGGGATGGAGGAAGGTGAGGGTTGGAGGAAGGTGAGGGGATGGAGGAAGGTGAGGGGATGGAGGAAGGTGAGGGGATGGAGGAAGGTGAGGGGATGGAGGAAGGTGAGGGGATGGAGGAAGGTGAGGGGATGGAGGAAGGTGAGGGGATGGAGGAAGGTGAGGGGATGGAGGAAGGTGAGGGGATGGAGGAAGGTGAGGGTGATGGAAGAAGGTGAGGGTGATGGAGGAAGTTGAGGGTGATTGAGGAAGGTGGGGGTGATGGAGGAAGGTGAGGGTGATGGAAGAAGGTGAGGGTGATGGAGGAAGGTGAGGGTGATGGAGGAAGGTGAGGGTGATGGAGGAAGGTGAGGGTGATGGAGGAAGGTGAGGGTGATGGAGGAAGGTGAGGGTGATGGAGGAAGGTGAGGGTGATGGAGGAAGGTGAGGGTGATGGAGGAAGGTGGGGACTGATGTAGTTAGGTGGTGGGGTGATGGAGGAAAGTGGTGAGAGACAATGATGGTGCATAGGAGAAATTGATGAAGGGAGGCAGTGGGTGAGACAGTGATGGAGGGAGGTGGTGGTAGAGACGTTGTGGAGAGATGGCGGCAAGAGACAGTGATAAGAGTGACTGTGAAAGAAACAATAGGATGAGAGTCTATAATAAATAGCCTTCATACAGAGACAGAGAGAGAGAGAGAGAGAGAGAGAGAGAGAGAGAAAGCCAGTGAGACAAACTGCAAGTGGAGGAAAGATATTATTGCAATAACAGAAACCTGACTCAATCTCTAGTCTAGGAATATGCCTGCTGACTGCCAAATACACATAACTCTGATAGAATCAACAGGAGAGGCTGGAGTGGCAACGTATGACAGGGAAAATTTAAACTGCTCTATCTGAAAAGAAAAAGAATGAAAGAACAGATACTACGTTTGGCAGCGATTTATCACAGTGACGACGGTCAACTTTATGTGACGAAAATGTAAGGGCATCCACGTACAAAAATTCATTTTTAATGGGAAATTTAAATTTCTGTCAAATTAGCTAGAGCAATTTGACAGGAATCTAGATTCTATCGACTTCCTAGAGTAGTACAGGACTGCTTTTAAAACAAACTGTGATAGAACCAATTAGAGAAAATAACCTGCTTGACATTTCTAGCAGACAAGGAATACCTGGAAAACAACTTTGATATCGCTGGAAACCTTGGAAAAGTAATCACAAATTCCTTAGTGTTAGCATCTAACTGGAATAACTTCATTGTGATAAGAAAGTTGGGATCCAGGATTTTCTCTCTAAGGTAGTGTAGATTAGGGCGACCTGACTAGGGACATGTTTCCGTAAGACACCTGCTATCCCTGTTCACCTATCAGTAAAATAGGTACCTGGGTGATAGTCGACTGGTGTGGGTCGCATCCTGGGACATAACTGACCTAATTTGCCAGAAATACTCAGCATAACAAGCGGCTTTCTATACAGTAGTATGTCACTGATGTCAGCTAGACCTGCAGACCTTGTACATGTACTTGTGGAAATAAAGATTATTATTATCTTGAGGGTGACATGATGCATGGTGATCATGCCTGACACTAACATTTTCCCAAGCATTGTTAGTAAGTTTATTTAGTTATAAGTACACATAAATACAATTATCATACCTAGTAATATAAGTGTGAATTACCAAGGAAAACCCAGAAAAGTGCCTGCGCTCTCAAGTAGGAGTGGAGATAAGTTGCAGTTTTTGAAATGTAGTGTTGGCGCGCCTGTGACAAGACAGTGATGGTCTGAGTGTTGTAAGTATTT
>NC_091298.1:52722608-52734790 GCF_038502225.1 Cherax quadricarinatus
GGCTTTGATTAGAAGAACACAGGTAATGAGAAACAAGCCAGTTACTGTATTCATGTGTTACTGGCTTTGATGGGAAGAACACAGGTCCTGAGAAACAAGCCAGTCACTGTCTTCATGTGTTACTGGCTTTGATAGGAAGAACACAGGTCCTGAGGAACAAGCCAGTCACTGGCTTCATGTGTTACTGGCTTTGATGGGAAGAACACAGGTCCTGAGAAACAAGCCAGTGACTGGCTTCATGTGTTACTGGCTTTGATAGAAAGAACACAGGTCCTGAGAAACAAGCCAGTGACTGGCTTCATGTGTTACTGGCTTTGATGGGAAGAACACAGGTTCTGAGAAACAAGCAAGTGACTGGCTTCATGTGTTACTGGCTTTGATGGGAAGAACACAGGTTCTGAGAAACAAGCCAGTGACTGGCTTCATGTGTTACTGGCTTTGATGGGAAGAATACAGGTCCTGAGGAACAAGCCAGTCATCGGCTTCATATGTTAGTGGCTTTGATTAGAAGAACACAGGTAATGAGAAACAAACCAGTTACTGTCTTCATGTGTTACTGGCTTTGATGGGAAGAACACAGGTTCTGAGAAACAAGCCAGTGACTGCTTCATGTGTTACTGGCTTTGATGGTAAGAACACAGGTGCTGAGAAACAAGCCAGTGACTGGCTTCATGTGTTACTGGCTTTGATGGGAAGAACACAGGTCCTGCGAAACAAGCCAGTGACTGGCTTCATGTGTTATTGGCTTTGATGGGAAGAACACAGGTCCTGAGAAACAAGCCAGTGACTGGCTTCATGTGTTACTGGCTTTGATGGGAATAACACAGGTCCTGAGAAACAAGCCAGTCACTGCCTTCATGTGTTACTGGCTTTGATGGGAAGAACACAGGTCCTGAGAAACAAGCCAGTCACTGGCTTCATGTGTTACTGGCTTTGATGGGACGAACACAGGTCCTGAGAAACAAGCCATTGACTGGCTTCGTGTGTTACTGGCTTTGATGGGAAGAACACAGGTCCTGAGAAACAAGCCAGTGACTGGCTTCATGTGTTACTGGCTTTGATGGGAAGAACACAGGTTCTGAGAAACAAGCCAGTGACTGGCTTCATGTGTTACTGGCTCTGATGGGAAGAACACAGGTTCTGAGAAACAAGCCAGTCACTGGCTTCATGTGTAACTGGCTTTGATGGGAAGAACACAGGTCCTGAGAAACAAGCCAGTGACTGGCTTCATGTGTTACTGGCTTTGATGGGAAGAACACATGTTCTGAGAAACAAGCCAGTGACTGGCTTCATGTGTTACTTGCTCTGATGGGAAGAACACAGGTTCTGAGAAACAAGCCAGTGACTGGCTTCATGTGTTACTGGCTCTGATGGGAAGAACACAGGTTCTGAGAAACAAGCCAGTGACTGGCTTCATGTGTTACTGGCTTTGATGGGAAGAAGACAGGTCCTGAGAAACAAGCCAGTGACTGGCTTCATGTGTTACTGGCTTTGATGGGAAGAACACAGGTTCTGAGAAACAAGCCAGTGACTGGCTTCATGTGTTACTGGCTTTGATGGGAAGAAGACAGGTCCTGAGAAACAAGCCAGTGACTGGCTTCATGTGTTACTGGCTCTGATGGGAAGAACACAGGTCCTGAGAAATAAGCCAGTGACTGGCTTCATGTGTTACTGGCTCTGATGGGAAGAACACAGGTTCTGAGAAACAAGCCAGTGACTGGCTTCATGTGTTACTGGCTTTGATGGGAAGAACACAGGTTCTGAGAAACAAGCCAGTGACTGGCTTCATGTGTTACTGGCTTTGATGGGAAGAAGACAGGAGAAACAAGCCAGTGACTGGCTTCATGTGTTACTGGCTTTGATGGGAAGAACACAGGTCCTGAGAAACAAGCCAGTGACTGGCTTCATGTGTTACTGGCTCTGATGGGAAGAACACAGGTTCTGAGAAACAAGCCAGTGACTGGCTTCATGTGTTACTGGCTCTGATGGGAAGAACACAGGTTCTGAGAAACAAGCCAGTGACTGGCTTCATGTGTTACTGGCTTTGATGGGAATAAGACAGGTCCTGAGAAACAAGCCAGTGACTGGCTTCATGTGTTACTGGCTTTGATGGGAAGAACACAGGTCCTGAGAAACAAGCCAGTGACTGGCTTCATGTGTTACTGGCTTTGATGGGAAGAACACAGGTTCTGAGAAACAAGCCAGTGACTGGCTTCATGTGTTACTGGCTTTGATGGGAAGAACACAGGTTCTGAGAAACAAGCCAGTGACTGGCTTCATGTGTTACTGGCTTTGATGGGAAGAACACAGGTTCTGAGAAACAAGCCAGTCACTGGCTTCATGTGTTACTGGCTTTGATGGGAAGAACACAAGTTCTGAGAAACAAGCCAGTGACTGGCTTCATGTGTTACCGGCTTTGATGGGAAGAACACAGGTTCTGAGAAACAAGCCAGTGACTGGCTTCATGTGTTACTGGCTTTGATGGGAAGAACACAGGTTCTGAGAAACAAACCAGTGACTGGCTTCATGTGTTACTGGCTTTGATGGGAAGAACACAGGTTCTGAGAAACAAGCCAGTGACTGGCTTCATGTGTTACTGGCTCTGATGGGAAGAACACAGGTTCTGAGAAACAAGCCAGTGACTGGCTTCATGTGTTACTGGCTTTGATGGGAAGAACACAGGTTCTGAGAAACAAGCCAGTGACTGGCTTCATGTGTTACTGGCTCTGATGGGAAGAACACAGGTTCTGAGAAACAAGCCAGTGACTGGCTTCATGTGTTACTGGCTTTGATGGGAAGAACACAGGTCCTGAGAAACAAGCCAGTGACTGGCTTCATGTGTTACTGGCTTTGATGGGAAGAACACAGGTCCTGAGAAACAAGCCAGTGACTGGCTTCATGTTACTGGCTTTGATGGGAAGAACACAGGTTCTGAGAAACAAGCCAGTAACTGGCTTCATGCGTTACTGGCTTTGATGGGAAGAACACAGGTTCTGAGAAACAAGCCAGTGACTGGCTTCATGTGTTACTGGCTTTGATGGGAAGAACACAGGTTCTGAGAAACAAGCCAGTGACTGGCTTCGTCTGTTACTGGCTCTGATGGGAAGAACACAGGTTCTGAGAAACAAGCCAGTGACTGGCTTCATGTGTTACTGGCTTTGATGGGAAGAACACAGGTTCTGAGAAACAAGCCAGTGACTGGCTTCATGTGTTACTGGCTTTGATGGGAAGAACACAGGTTCTGAGAAACAAGCCAGTCACTGGCTTCATGTGTTACTGGCTTTGATGGGAAGAACACAGGTTCTGAGAAACAAGCCAGTGACTGGCTTCTTGTAAAAAGTTATCCAAGGTTTTCAATCCAAAAATCTTGATAATTTTTAAATAAAACTGTTGGAACCAGGTTGTTGTGATCTGTACAGCATATCCTGGGATAAATTGTTGGTACAACCAGAGTAGCACCAGGATAATGGTAACATTAATAGTAGCACCAGGATAATGGTAACATTAATAGTAGCACCAGGATAATGGTAACATTAATAGTAGCACCAGGATAATGGTAACATTAATAGTAGCACCAGGATAATGGTAACAATAGTAGCACCAGGATAATGGTAACATGAACAGTAGCGCCAGGATAATGGTGACATCCAGAGTAGCACCAAGATAATGGTGACAGTAGCACCAGGATAATAGTGACATTGAGTAGCACCAGGATAATGGTGACATTAATAGTAGCACCAGGATAATAGTGACACTGAATAGCACCTGGATAATGGTGACATCCAGAGTAGCACCAATATAATGGTAACATTCATAGCAGCACCAGGATAATGGTGACATCCAGAGTAGCACCAAGATAATAGTATTATCCAAAGTAGCACCACAGGAACGTGAGGAGCAGAACAAGTAACGTTAATCTCTACGCGGTGTATAACTGCTCCAGCCAAGCCTATAACTGTTGCAGCTAGGGTTAAAAAGTACTGTTTATGGAACAAAGTGTTCCAAGTTGTTCATGCTGGCGCTCTTCACTCTCCAGAAAAACTCGGGCTGGAACAAGGTAATTTCCAGCGCTGGAAAACTTGAGGAGATATGAGGACAGTCAAGAGGACTGTGTTATGCTCACTGCTGAATTCTACTAGACTAAGACCAGGAGTCACAGACCAGGAGCAGTGTGTTCTGTTGTTGCTAGACCAACAACGACAGTCACAGACCAGGACCAGTGTGTTCTGTTGTTGCTAGACCAACAACGACAGTCACAGACCAGGACCAGTGTGTTCTGTTGTTGCTGGACCAACAACGACAGTCACAGACCAGGACCAGTGTGTAGTGTTGATGTCAGACTAACAACAGTCACAGACCAAGACCAGTGTGTTGCTCTGTTATATATTAGTGTTGAACATTTGCCGAGAATCAAAGAGAGGCCGACAAAAGTTATCACAAGGAAACTAATATCCCAATTTCTTCAGTGAATATGACAAACTAAAACAAACACAGCCCAAAACTAATTCAAACTTTCCACAAAAAAACACACCAGCTTTGAGGAGAAGCTTAAGAGGCATACGCTTATCTCAGAGACCAATATCCTGAAATACGTCAGTACATTAAGCTTGAAGAAGCTTAGAAGTTGCATTATCAAGTTTTTAGCGTTGAGGGTTAGAAAACAAATTGTATTATGAAATTCCACATTTCAAATTCCCCATTTTATTATATAAAAAATAGGCAAACTGGGACCTATACTGGTCAACTTATTGTCAGTCTTACAACTGTTTACCAGTGATGGTAACAAGTGTTTGTGTGTTGTGATACACTGGTTTACCAGTGATGGTAACAAGTGTTTGTGTGTTGTGATACAACTGTTTACCGGTGATGGTAACAAGTGTTTGTGTGTTGTGATACACTGGTTTACCAGTGATGGTAACAAGTTTTTGTGTGTTGTGATACAACTGTTTACCAGTGATGGTAACAAGTGTTTGTGTGTTGTGATACACTGGTTTACCAGTGATGGTAACAAGTGTTTGTGTGTTGTGATACAACTGTTTACCAGTGATGGTAACAAGTGTTTGTGTGTTGTGATACACTGGTTTACCAGTGACGGTAACAAGTGTTTGTGTGTTGTGATACACTGGTTTACCAGTGATGGTAACAAGTGTTTGTGTGTTGTGATACAACTGTTTACCAGTGATGGTAACAAGTGTTTGTGTGTTGTGATACACTGGTTTACCAGTGATGGTAACAAGTGTTTGTGTGTTGTGATACACTGGTTTACCAGTGATGGTAACAAGTGTTTGTGTGTTGTGATACAACTGTTTACCAGTGACGGTAACAAGTGTTTGTGTGTTGTGATACACTGGTTTACCAGTGATGGTAACAAGTGTTTGTGTGTTGTGATACAACTGTTTACCAGTGATGGTAACAAGTGTTTGTGTGTTGTGATACAACTGTTTACCAGTGATGGTAACAAGTGTTTGTGTGTTGTGATACAACTGTTTACCAGTGATGGTAACAAGTGTTTGTGTGTTGTGATACACTGGTTTACCAGTGATGGTAACAAGTGTTTGTGTGTTGTGATACACTGGTTTACCAGTGATGGTAACAAGTGTTTGTGTGTTGTGATACACTGGTTTACCAGTGATGGTAACAAGTGTTTGTGTGTTGTGATACACTGGTTTACCAGTGATGGTAACAAGTGTTTTGATCAAGTGACCAAAACATCAATTACGTTTACCAAGTGACCAAAACATTAACTAAGGTTCACCAGGTGACCAAAACATCAACTAAGGTTCACCAAGTGACCAAAACATCAACTAAGGTTCACCAAGTGACCAAAACATCAATTAAGATTCACCAGGTGACCAAAACATCAACTAAGGTTCACCAGGTGACCAAAACATCAATTAAGGTTCACCAGGTGACCAAAACATCAACTAAGGTTCACCAAGTGACCAAAACATCAACTAAGGTTCGCCAGGTGACCAAAACATCAACTAAGGTTCACAAGGTGACCAAAACATCAACTAAGGTTCACCAAGTGACCAAAACATCAACTAAGGTTCACCAAGTGACCAAAACATCAACTAAGGTTCACAAGGTGACCAAAACATCAAATAAGGTTTACCAAGTGACCAAAACATCAACTAAGGTTTACCAAGTGACCAAAACATCAGCTAAGGTTCACCAGGTGACCAAAACATCAACTAAGGTTTACCAAGTGACCAAAACATCAACTAAGGTTCACCAGGTGACCAAAACAACAACAAAGGTTCGCCAGGTGACCAAAACATCAATTAAGGTTCACCAAGTGACCAAAACATCAACTAAGGTTCACCAGGTGACCAAAACATCAACTAAGGTTCACAAGGTGACCAAAACATCAACTAAGGTTCACAAGGTGACCAAAACATCAACTAAGGTTCACCCAGTGACCAAAACATCAACTAAGGTTCACCAAGTGACCAAAACATCAACTAAGGTTCACCAGGTGACCAAAACATCAACTAAGGTTCACAAGGTGACCAAAACATCAACTAAGGTTCACCAAGTGACCAAAACATCAAATAAGGTTCACCAAGGGACCAAAACATCAATTAAGATTCACCAGGTGACCAAAACATCAACTAAGGTTCACCAGGTGTCCAAAACATCAACTAAGGTTCACCAGGTGACCAAAACATCAACTAAGGTTCACAAGGTGACCAAAACATCAATTAAGATTCACCAGGTGACCAAAACATCAACTAAGGTTCACCAAGTGACCAAAACATCAACTAAGGTTCACCAAGTGACCAAAACATCAATTAAGATTCACCAGGTGACCAAAACATCAACTAAGGTTCACCAGGTGACCAAAACATCAACTAAGGTTCACCAGGTGACCAAAACATCAACTAAAGTTCACCAAGTGACCAAAACATCAACTAAGGTTCACCAAGTGACCAAAACATCAACTAAGGTTCACAAGGTGACCAAAACATCAACTAAGGTTTACCAAGTGACCAAAACATCAACTAAGGTTTACCAAGTGACCAAAACATCAACTAAGGTTCACCAGGTGACCAAAACATCAACTAAGGTTTACCAAGTGACCAAAACATCAACTAAGGTTCGCCAGGTGACCAAAACATCAACTAAGGTTCGCCAGGTGACTAAAACATCAATTAAGGTTCACCAAGTGACCAAAACATCAACTAAGGTTCACCAAGTGACCAAAACATCAACTAAGGTTCACCAGGTGACCAAAACATCAACTAAGGTTCACCAGGTGACCAAAACATCAACTAAGGTTCACCAGGTGACCAAAACATCAACTAAGGTTCACAAGGTGACCAAAACATCAACTAAGGTGCACCAAGTGACCAAAACATCAACTAAGGTTCACCAAGTGACCAAAACATCAACTAAGGTTCACCAAGTGACCAAAACATCAACTAAGGTTCACCAGGTGACCAAAACATCAACTAAGGTTCACCAGGTGACCAAAACATCAACTAAGGTTCACCAGGAGAACAAAACATCAAGAGTGAAACAAGCCACACTGACTAATGGCTGAGCCATAATTACCCAATTAACAAACGAGGTCATTAAGGGCAAATTAGGCTTGATGATGACCTAGGGTGACAGTACAAAGTTACCCGCGTGCGGTATTACAGTCAGGCGGAAGCCATTAAATTAGAAGGGGTCTTACAGCGAATGGGTCATGGGTGGTGATCAGGGTTGATCCGAGGAAAGGGGAGGGAAGCCCTGATTACTTGGATCATGAGCCACTTAGGAGTATTAGGGTAGAGAGGAATGTTCGAGGTTTGAGTGAGAGAATGTGTGTGTGGGGGTTGTGTGTGTGTGTGTGTGTGTGTGTGTGTGTGTGTGTGTGTGTGTGTGTGTGTGTGTGTGTGTGTGTGTGTCTTTGTGTGTGTGTGTCTTTGTGTGTGTGTGTCTTTGTGTGTGTGTGTGTGTGTGTGTGTGTGTGTGTGTGTGTGTGTGTGTGTGTGTGTGTGTGTGTGTGTGTGTGTGTGTGTGTGTGTGTGTGTGTGTGTATGTGTGTGTATGTGTGTGTATGTGTGTGTATGTGTGTGTGTGTGTGTGTGTGTGTGTGTGTGTGTGTGTGTGTGTGTGTGTGTGTAAATATGTATATACATTTCGTTAACTAAGCAACGCTGGGTTTAGTTAGTACTTGGATGGGTGACCGCATGGGAGCACCTTACGTTCTTGGCATCAATCTTACGGTGACCCGATGCCTGGAAGGTAACACACTCGCCTCACACGCTGAGCGTCCGTGGTTGCATCTCCAGCAAGGGTGGAAACATTGGGGGTGTTTCTTTACACCTATTATTCCCGTTCACCTAACAGGAAGTAGTTACCTGGGTGTTAGTCGAATGATGTGGGTGGCATCCTGGGGGACAAAACAGTCCCCCAATGATGTACTGACATTCTTGGGTTATCCTGGGTGACTAACCCTCCAGGGTTAAAAATCCCCGCAAAATCTTATCGTTATTTCTTACAGCAGAGTCTGTCTTCTAGGCGTCTCGACTGATAGATATAATCCAGTGAGTGCCACTTTGCCTCCCTTGAGAAATTTAAAAACAGCTGCCAAGATCATCACTGATCACCCGTGACCTCATGCCACTGATCACCGGTGACCTCATGCCACTGATCACCGGTGACCTCATGCCACTGATCACCGGTGACCTCATGCCACTGATCACCCGTGACCTCATGCCACTGATCACCCGTGACCTCATGCCACTGATCACCCAAGACCTCATGCCACTGATCACCCGTGACCTCATGCCACTGATCACCCGTGACCTCATGCCACTGATCACCCAAGACCTCATGCCACTGATCACCCGTGACCTCATGCCAATGATCACCCGTGACCTCATGCCAATGATCACCCGTGACCTCATGCCACTGATCACCCGAGACCTCATGCCACTGATCACCCGAGACCTCATGCCACTGATCACCCGTGACCTCATGCCACTGATCACCCGTGACCTCATGCCACTGATCACCCGAGACCTCATGCCACTGATCACCCGAGACCTCATGCCACTGATCACCCGAGACCTCATGCCACTGATCACCCGTGACCTCATGCCACTGATCACCCGTAACCTCATACCACTGATCACCCAAGACCTCATGCCAATGATCACCCAAGACCTCATGCCAATGATCACCCAAGACCTCATGCCACTGATCACCCGAGACCTCATGCCACTGATCACCCGTAACCTCATGCCACTGATCACCCAAGACCTCATGCCAATGATCACCCAAGACCTCATGCCAATAATCACCCGAGACCTCATGCCACTGATCACCCGTAACCTCATGCCACTGATCACCCAAGACCTCATGCCAATGATCACCCAAGACCTCGTGCCAATGATCACCCGAGACCTCATGCCACTGATCACCCGTAACCTCATGCCAATGATCACCCGAGACCTCATGCCACTGATCACCCGTAACCTCATGCCAATGATCACCCGAGACCTCATGCCACTGATCACCCGTAACCTCATGCCAATGATCACCCAAGACCTCATGCCACTGATCACCCGTGACCTCATGCCACTGATCACCCGAGACCTCATGCCACTGATCACCCGTGACCTCATGCCAATGATCACCCGTGACCTCATGCCAATGATCACCCGTGACCTCATACCACTGATCACCCGAAACCTCATGCCACTGATCACCCAAGACCTCATGCCAATGATCACCCAAGACCTCATGCCAATGATCACCCGAGACCTCATGCCACTGATCACCCAAGACCTCATGCCACTGATCACCGGTGACCTCATGCCACTGATCATCCGTGACCTCATGCCACTGATCATCCGAGACCTCATGCCACTGATCACCCGAGACCTCATGCCACTGATCACCCGAGACCTCATGCCACTGATCATCCGTGACCTCATGTCACTGATCACCCGTGACCTCATGCCACTAATCACCCGAGACCTCATGCCACTGATCACCCGAGACCTCATGCCACTGTTCATCCGTGACCTCATGCCACTGATCACCCGAGACCTAATGCCACTGATCATCCGTGACCTCATGCCACTGATCACCGGTGACCTCATGCCACTGATCACCCGTGACCTCATGCCACTGATCACCCGTGACCTCATGCCACTGATCACCCGTGACCTCATGCCACTGATCACCCGTGACCTCATGCCACTGATCACCGGTGACCTCATGCCACTGATCACCGGTGACCTCATGCCATTGATCACCCGAGACCTCATGCCACTGATCACCCGAGACCTCATGCCACTGATCACCAGTGACCTCATGCCACTGATCACCCGTGACCTCATGCCACTGATCACCAGTGACCTCATGCCATTGATCACCCGAGACCTCATGCCACTGATCACCAGTGACCTCATGCCACTGATCACCAGTGACCTCATGCCACTGATCACCCGTGACCTCATGCCACTGATCACCCGTGACCTCATGCCACTGATCACCCGAAACCTCATGCCACTGATCACCAGTGACCTCATGCCACTGATCACCCGAGACCTCATGCCACTGATCACCAGTGACCTCATGCCACTGATCACCCGTGACCTCATGCCACTGATCACCCGAAACCTCATGCCACTGATCACCCGAAACCTCATGCCACTGATCACCGGTGACCTCATTCCACATACACCAGCATGCATGCTGAGCATTGTAATTAATTCTCACATTATGTCATCCAGATCAAAGAATCCAACTATTTACTTATGACTGGATGACTCAATAACAATGATACACAATGAAACTCCTCACTATAATTTTTTCTGAAGGTAGTATTATCATTTTTTCTTGGTTTTAAAATTGTTTCATTATGTGCAGTGATGCAACAAAACATGTGATAACATGTGTAACATCTGTCATCACAACCATTATTGGTGCCAGTCAACACCCGGCTGACCCGGTATATGAATGGTATACAATACCGACAAGGTGAAGCGTTGGACACTTCTGCAACATACTGGTATCTATTGTGTTGATAAAGCCACCATCCAGTGGCTTTATCAACACAATACAAGGACATAATGTGAAGAATGTGGAACTATATATAAAAGATGAGGTAATCAGTCCCTCAGCTTTGGAGATGAAGAGCATTATTATTATTATTATTATTATTATTATCAAGGGGAAGCGCTAAACCCGGAGGATTATACAGCGCCTGGTGGGGGGGGGGGGGGAATGTGGAAGGTATTCAGACTTAATTCGGGGAACTGGAGTACAGGTCCAATTCCCTAAATTAAGAGCCCCTCACCAACATACAGAGCATCATAGTCTTCACGTTATGGCCTTGTATTGTATTGATAAGCTCGCTGGTTGGCGAAAAATCTTCAAATAAAGATACGCAGATGTTGCACATTTGTTTAATTCTGAACGCAGGTGGCAACACTCACGAGGCACTGCTAAAACTCTTGGATGAAAATGCAATAATTGCCGTCAAATGCCACAAAAGTTGTCTTTCTTTACATACATCAGAGCCAAGGGTGGAAACATTAGGCAAAGTTATCTGGGTGTTAGCTGACTGGTGTGGGTGGCATCCTGGGGGGTGGTAGTATACCTCAGATAGTGCTGGGCTTTAAATGAACTGAGGTACGATAACAGCTCTTAGCCTGTAAAATTGATTTGTGTAAAAAAGTACATACACAACGCCATATCTGCGTAGTAAAACCAAGGTCAAAACGTGAACTTACACTACTAAAAAAACTTCATTGTATGGGGAGATCTGCTGACTCAAACCTGACTCACGTAATGCTTCCAGGTGGCGAACAGCACATCTTTAACTTTAGTCATATTGATTGGAATTTCTTGACTGGGAATTTAGAATCATACGACTTCTTAGAAGTATTTCAGGATTGTTTTTTGAAGCAGTTTGTGACAGAACCTACAAGGGGAAATAACCTGCTTGACTTAGTTATGGCAAACAATGAATCCCTTGTTAATAATTTAGAAATTTCAGAGGAACTGGGTGCTAGCGACCACAAATCAATTACATTTAGCATTGAATGGAAGTACGATAGTAGCGATAACTCAGTAACAGTCCCAGATTTTCGCTTAGCAGATTACGATGGGCTTAGAGAACACTTATCATCTGTTGACTGGGGTAACGAAGTGAGCTATCAACACTATACATGCTG
>NC_091298.1:52734890-52792390 GCF_038502225.1 Cherax quadricarinatus
GTCCCCGGTCTTGACTCTCACTGTCGTTAATGAAGATAATCTTTTATTTCATTAATTTTTAAAAAACCACGTTTGTTTTTTGGTATGTCGACCAACTCACCAAGTTCCAAACGTGTTAAAAAAGCATAAAAGTTCCGGGGAAAAAGATAAACTATGAAAAAAAAGGTTTTACCTCACTGTTCGGTACTGCCATATCTGAAAAATCCCGGCAAAAATTTAAAAAACAGGTTGATAGATAAGACACATAGGAAACTTTTTAAGCAATTTTGTTCGAAATGTTTCAGATAAAGTTCCCCCAACTTTCCTTGTGTTTTCCTTCAAACCCCTGTCTTGATTATCCATTTGATATTTACCAGAAGCAGCTTCCCTGAAAAACCTTGCAAAAAAAACTTACCTCCATTGAGTACATATTTAAGACTAAGTCATTCTCAGTAATTTAAATTTTTACTGGCTCCATGCGGGCTGTAATAATCTCTGTTTTTTTCCCAGCCCCTGATTTTTCCTCCCTGAACGGGCAGTCAACACTGGCGATATTTCCCTAAAACACTTTTTTCCGGGGGGTCAATGCCCCCGCGGCCCCCCCCCTAAATTGGTTTTGCACAAAAATCCGCTCGACCTATACAAACTAAATATTTTTCCCTTTGGCATGAAAGATATCAAAAAACCTTAAGTTACGGTTAAAAAATGTGGGAAACGCTAAACCTGTACTGGTCTCCCCCATAAATTGACGGGGACTCGTCCCCATTCGTTAAACCCGACAGCAACCTTGCTCTGGCAGCCCCGGATAAATACTGGGGTCCCAAAAATATCCTCAGAGTTTTTTCATTATCCCGCCTTAAATTTTCTTCCATGGAAATATAAAAAAAACTGGGATTAAAAAAAATTGTCTTTTTGTGTGCAAAGGAGGCGAAATTTCTGGTGACGGGGCCCACAAACAAAACGAAATTAACAGAATAAAAAAATTTTTAAAGCCCCAAAATTTCTATTTTCTATTATCCAGTTAATACATCATTTTACACACTATTGTAAAGTTTTTTAATATATATATATATATTATATATATATATATATATATATATATATATATATATATATATATATATATATATATATAATTAATTTTTAAAATCATATTGGGAAAGATAATTGTTCAGTTTTATCTTTTGATTGAGCTAAATTTTCACTTGTCCCGAAGTGCTTCTACACTTGCTGAAGTACACTTCAACTTGTACTGAAGCACCTTTCCCTGTTGTACTGGTACACTCTCTACTGTGCAGTACACTTCTCACACTTTACTGAAGGGACACTTTACAGTTTTACTGAAGTAACTTCTCATTATTCTAGTACCTTCTACACTTGTACTAAGCCACACTTTCAATTTTACGAAAACACTTCACACTGTCTAGTACACTTCTACCTGTACTGAGGCACACTTCTACCTTGTACTGAAATTTCACTTCTAACTTGTATGAAGGCACTTCTTCACTTTATGAAGCCCTTCTACTACTTTTACTGAAGCACCCTTTTCCGCTTGTTTCTGAAGTACACTTCTACACTTTTCTGAGCACACTTCTACTTGTCTGGACACACTTCTCACTTATTCTGAAGCACTTCTACACTTTACTGGAAGCACACTTCTACACTTGTCTGAAGCACTTCTACACGTCTGACACACTTCTACACTTTTGCTGAGCCACTTCTACGACTTGTGCTGAAACACCTTCTACACTTTGTGAACACCTTCTACACTTGTCTGAAACACACTTCTCACTTTCTGAGCACACTTTACTCCTGACTGAAGCACACTTCTACACTTGTTTACTTTTACTGAAGCACACTTCTACACTTGTTTACTTTTACTGAAGCACACTTCTACACTTGTTTACTGAAGACACTCTCCTTGTGCTAGTACCTTCTACACTTGTGCTGAGCACTTCTCACTTGTGCTGAGCACATTTTCATTGTGCACTTCTCATTCTAGTGCACTCACTTTACTGAAGCACACTTCACCTTGTACTGAAGCCACTTCTACACTTGTACTTGAAGCACACTCTACACTTGTCTGAAGTCGCTCCCCACTTTTACTAGAACACTTCTACACTTGTACTAAGTACACTTCTACACTTGTACTGAGCCACTTCACTTTGTACTGAGCACACTTCTACCTTGTACTAGACACTTCTACACTTGTGCTGAAAATACACTTCTACACTTGTACTGGAGCACTTCTACACTTGTCTGAGACCTTCTACATTTGTACCTGAAATACCTTCTACACTTGTTGTACTTTACATTTGAAGCACACTTTACTTGTCTATCTTTACTTTTGGGAAACACACTTCTACATTTGCTGAAGCCCCTTTCCTTGTCTAAGTACACTTCTACACTGTCTGAGTACCTTCTACCACTTTTGCCCACACTTTCATTTGTCTGAAGTACACTTCTACACTTGTTCTACGGCACTTCTACACTTGTACTGAAGCACACTTTCACAATTGTACTGAAGTACACTTCTACACTTGTACTGAAGTACACTTCTACACTTGTACTGAAGCACACTTCTACACTTGTACTGAAGTACACTTCTACACTTGTACTGAAGTACACTTCTACACTTGTACTGAAGCACACTTTCACAATTGTACTGAAGTACACTTCTACACTTGTGCTGGGAAAAAACCTTCTACATTTTCTGAAACACACTTTCCAACTGTACTGGTACACTTCTACACTTGCCCTTTTATACACTTCTCACTTTACTGAAATCCCCTTCTACACTTGTCTGAGACCTTCACACTTGTCTAGCCTTCTACTACTGAAACACCTTTCTGGTGTACTGAACACTTCTACACTTGTCTGAGCCACTTCTCACTTGTACTGAAACACACTTCTACACTTGTTAGTCACTCTTTCTGACACATTCTACCTTGTACTGAAGCGCACTTCTACACTTGTACTGAAACACACTTCTCCACTTGTCTGAAGCACCTTTCCTTGTCTAGCGCACTTCTACACTTGTGCTAGCACCTTCTGCCTTGTACAGCGGGACTTCTACACGTACTGGAACTTCTGCTTGTACTGGGAAACACCTTCTCACTTCTGAAGCCCTTCTAGCACTTGTCTGAGCCACTTACTTGTACTGGAGCCGCTTCTAACTTGTCTTTAAGTACACTTCTACACTTGTACTGAAGCACACTTCTACACTTGTACTGAAGCACACTTCTACACTTGTACTGAAGTACACTTCTACACTTGTACTGAAGCACACTTCTACACTTGTACTGAAGTACACTTCTACACTTGTACTGAAGCACACTTCTACACTTGTACTGAAGCACTTTAAAATTGCACTGAAACATTTACACTTTACTGAACACACTTCTACACTTTTGAGCCTTCTACCTTGTCTGAAACCCTTTTCACTTGTACTGAAGCACACTTCACTCTGCTGAAGCACTTCTACCTTGTCTGAAAACACTTCTACACTTTTCTAGCTACTTCTATTGCTGAAGCACACTTCTACACTTGTGCAAATACACTTCTACACTTGTCTGACAACTTTTACACTTGTCTGAGCACTTCTACATGCTGAGTACCCTTTTACACTTGTACTGAAACACACTTCTACACTTGGCTAGAACACTTCTACACTTGTCCTTACACACTTCCCACCTTTGCACCAATTTACCAACGTACTGAGCCACTTCTACATTCTGAAGATTCCACACTTTATTTAAAACACTTCTCACTTGTGCTGACAATACACGCACTTGTCTGAAGCACCTTCTACACTTGTACTGCCCTTCTACACTTGTACTAGGGACCTTCCCGCACTTGTGACACGCACTTCTACCTTCTCAGACATTCACATTTTGCTGGACCACTCTACCTTGTCCCGAAAGGACATTTACAAACTTGTACTGAGACACTTCTACAATTTACTGAAGAACTTTACTTGCTGAGTACACTTACACTTGTGCTGGTCTTCACACTTGCTGAAGCACACTTTTACATGTATGAGCCACTTCACCTTGTCTACACACTTCTACACTTTATCCCACTTTCACTTGTTGGGCCCTTCACACTTGTCTGGCCATTCTAAATTGTCTGAAACCAAATTCTACACTTGCTGAGCACCTACCGTCTGGCCTTCTCATGTCTGAGCCCCTTCACCCCTGAAACCACTTTTTTTGTCTGAGCCCTTCACACTTGTCTGAAACCACTTCACATTGTCTGGACACTTTCCCCCTTTTCTGAGACACTTCTCACTTGTACTGGTACCCCTACACTTGTCTGGGCCTTCTCCTTGTCTGAAGCCCTTCTACATTTTATGAAATACACTTCACACTTGGGTTGAACCCTTCTCACTTGTCTGGAACTTCTCCTTGTCAGCACCCTTTTCTTTTTTGAGCCTTCTCACTTTTCTAAAACCCCCTTTTCCAGGCACCTTCTCACTTGTCTGAAAACCTTCTCCTTGTCTGAAACCACTTCATTTTCTGGAGTGCTTCTCACTTTTCTGGTCACTTGTTCACTTTATCAACAACCTGTCCTGTAAAATTAAACCTTTTTTTAGCCTAATTTTGTATTTTTTTCATATAAACGTAATAGTGCCTGTAAATAACATAGTTAATATGCCACTGAGAATAAATCGGAGCAAATTTTATTGAGTTATAATGTTTCATAAATCATCAGCTATTGTTTATAATATTCCAATACATCGTCTAAACCCCTTTGAATATCCATCTCTACAGTTTCACCAGTTTTCATCTTTTAACTATTTACGTTCAAAAGCCTAAACTTCCTAAACTAATAAATGATAATCTGTTTTTCGTTGGGGATATCATGCCTTACGCTCGTGCAAGGAATAATTCCAGTGTGAAGATCTGGAACCAATCATCCAGTATTTTCCAGGTACAATTTAAAACAAATCCGTCTCTCCAGAGTACAACTGGATGGATTTTACGTATTCTAACTTACTTAAGATTTTATCTGAACTGACGCGGGAATTAAATTTTCTTGGAATATGATTGTATGTATTTTAAATTTCGCCTGGCGTACAAGAGGCTGGCGGAGAAGTGAAATATTGTAGGCTGGAAGAGTATGAAAGACTGAGCGAGGATCATGGTGTGCTGTTATATATATCGTTCGGAAAACTGTTATATAGGTTATCATTGTAAGCACATGTGGGACAAATGAAGCCTCCTGATAGAAACCAGGTGGGACAACGGAAGCCTCCTGATAAAAGCCACGTGGAACAACGGAAGCCTGATCGCAAAACAAGAGAGGAAGGCCAGAAATAACGGAAGACTATTTAAGCGGGTCATCGTAGACAAGCAAAGGGTTACTTACTGTAAGGTATGTATTAAGTGTGAAGCCATAACAAGACCAGGATCATCAACTTAAAACCAACACTGTCTCACCACCACCACCACTACTACAACCACCGTGTCGTATCGCCACCACAAGCACCACCACCACTACTACAACCACTAGCACCCTTATATAAGTCCTGGAACCACCACAAGCACCACTACCACTACTACAACAACCACTAGCACCACTATGTCCTGCCACCACCACAAGCACCACCATGTACTACCATCACCACAAGTGCCACCACCACCACAAGCACCACCACTACAACTACTACCACCACCATGTCCTACCACTACCACCACCACCATTTCCTAATACATTCAGTGTTGCCCGCCCTTACCATACGAGCAGTGACCACTGTCACACACTGCTTGACAGTCACCACCACCATCCAACCCCCCACCCCATACACACACAATTTCTGAGAGAAGAGAGAGGAAGAGCATCTTGGAGGAAGCTTACAACCATCCTATTCAAACCTCAGTTGAAGATGGCGGAAAATTATGGTAATGAGAAGCCAGGAAATATTCAATGTATGATTCACCTGACGCACAGTTGCGTTTCCTGATCTATTTCTCACATCTGTTTCCTGATCTATTTCACACAGTTGCGTTTCCTGATCTATTTCTCACAGCTGTTTCCTGATCTATTTCACACAACTGCATTTCCTGATCTATTTCACACACCTGTGTTTCCTGATCTATTTCACACAGCTGTGTTTCCTGATCTATTCCATACAGCTGTGTTTACTGATCTATTTAATGTAACTGTATTTGCTGATCTATCTCAAGCTATATCTCTTGGTCCCCACGTCGTAACCAACAAGTGAGTGATACAAGTCTGGGTGACTTGAAAAAATATTTAACAGATGTGGTAGTGATATGCTGCTTGTGAACACAAGCCAAGATGATGTCTCCACCGTGAAGACTGTGGTGGTGGTGGGGAGTAATTGTGGTGCTGGGGAGAGGTACTGTGGTGGTGATGGGGAGATGAATTGTGGTGGTGGGGAAAGAAATTGTGGTGGTGGGGAAAGAAATTGTGGTGGTGGGGAGAGGAACTGTGGTGGTGGGGAGAGGAATTGTGGTGGTGGGGAGAGGAATTGTAGTGGCGGGGAGAGAAATTGTAGTGGGGAGAGGTATTGTGGTGGTGATGGGGAGAGGAATTGTGGTGGTGGGGAAAGAAATTGTGGTGGTGGGGAGAGTAACTGTGGTGGTGGGGAGAGTAATTGTGGTGGTAAGGAAAGGAATTGTGTTGGTAAGGAGAGGTACTGTGATGGTGGTGGTGGGGAGAGGAACTGTGATTTAAGATATTGGAATGCAAGGGTAAACAAAGAAGTATCAGTACATATATGTAGTTGCATCACTATAGTGTCTGAGGTAAAATGTTACAGAACTGCTCCAGCGAGGAGGCAGAGTTACCCTGCAGTGGCAAGCTCTTGGTGACTAACACCACGTCATGTGATAAATGGACTGAACACATCGATTCCAGACTGAGGGACTGATTAACTAAAACTACTACTCTCCTTACCCTTCCCTGCTTTGTATCGGACTGAAGAAGCCACTGTGTGGCGAAACGTTTCCTTAATAAAGATTCCCATATGTTACCTAAGTGTCTCAATCTTCAGCACGTCATGTGTATAATACTCCTCACCACACATCCTACACCGTGCCCTCCTACACCCACATATCCTATCCTCCCACAGCAACACCTAAACTTAAAGAATCAAGTGGGCCTTACACTGTAACATAATCCCTTCTCACACTCACACGTATTACAAGTCAGGTGTGTGTGTGTACTCACCTAGTTGTACTCACCTAGTTGTACTCACCTAGTTGAGGTTGCAGGGTTCGAGTCCAAGCTCCTGGCCCCGCCTCTTCACTGGTCGCTACTAGGCCACTCTCCCTGAACCATGAGCTTTATCGTACCTCTGCTTAAAGCTATGTATTGATCCTGCCTCCACTACATCGCTTCCCAAACTATTCCACTTCCTGACTACTCTGTGGCTGAAGAAATACTTCCTAACATCCCTGTGATTCATCTATGTCTTCAGCTTCCAACTGTATCCCCGTGTTGCTGTGTCCAGTCTCTGGAACATCCTGTCTTTGTCCACCTTGTCAATTCCTCTCAGTATTTTTTAAGTCGTTATCATGTCCTCCCTATCTCTCCTGTCCTCCAGTGTCGTCAGGTTGATTTCCCTTAACCTCTCCTCATAGGACATACCTCTTAACTCTGGGACTAGTCTTGTTGCAAACCTTTGCACTTTCTCTAGTTTCTTTACATGCTTGGCTAGGTGTGGGTTCCAAACTGGTGCCGCATACTCCAATATGGGCCTAACGTACACGGTGTACAGGGTCCTGAACGATTCCTTATTAAGATGTCGGAATGCTGTTCTGAGGTTTGCCAGGCGCCCATATGCTGCAGCAGTTATTTGGTTGATGTGCGCTTCAGGAGATGTGCCTGGTGTTATACTCACCCCAAGATCTTTTTCCTTGAGTGATGTTTGTAGTCTCTGGCCCCCTAGACTGTACTCCGCCTGCGGTCTTCTTTGCCCTTCCCCAATCCTCGTGACTTTGCACTTAGTGGGATTGAACTCCAGGAACCAATTCCTGGACCAGGTCTGCAGCCTGTCCAGATCCCTTTGTAGTTCTGCTTGGTCTTCGATCGAATGAATTCTTCTCATCAACTTCACGTCATCTGCAAACAGGGACACCTCGGAGTTTATTCCTTCCGTCATGTCGTTCACAAATACCAGAAACAGCACTGGTCCTAGGACTGACCCCTGTGGGACCCCGCTGGTCACAGGTGCCCACTCTGACACCTCGCCACGTACCATTACTCGCTGCTGTCTTCCTGACAAGTATTCCCTGATCCATTGCAGTGCCTTCCCTGTTATCCCTGCTTGGTCCTCCAGTTTTTGCACTAATCTCTTGTGTGGTACTGTGTCAAACGCCTTCTTGCAGTCCAAGAAAATGCAATCCACCCACCCCTCTCTCTCTTGTCTTACTGCTGTCACCATGTCATAGAACTCCAGTAGGTTTGTGACACATGATTTCCCCTCTCTGAAACCCTGTTGGCTGCTGGTGATGAGATCATTCCTTTCTAGATGTTCCATCACTCTTCTCCTGACAATCTTTTCCATGACTTTGCATGCTATACTTGTCAGTGACACTGGTCTGTAGTTTAGTGCTTCATGTCTGTCTCCTTTTTTTAAAGATTGGGACTACATTTGCTGTCTTCCATGCCTCAGGCAATCTCCCTGTTTCGTTAGATGTATTGAATATTGTTGTTAGGGATACACATAGCGCCTCTGCTCCCTCTCTCAGGACCCACGGAGAGATGTTATCTGGCCCCATTGCCTTTGAGGTATCTAGCTCACTCAGAAGCCTCTTCACTTCTTCCTCGGTTGTGTGTACTGTGTCCAGCACATGGTGGTGTACCCCACCTCTCCGTCTTTCTGGAGCCCCTTCTGTCTCCTCTGTGAACACTTCTTTGAATCTCTTGTTGAGTTCCTCACATACTTCACTGTCATTTCTTTTGTCTCTCCTTCCTTCCTTAGCCTGATTACCTGGTCCTTGACGGTTGTTTTCTTCCTGATGTGGCTGTATAACAGCTTCGGGTCAGATTTGGCTTTTGCTGCTATGTCGTTTTCATATTGACGTTGGGCCTCCCTTCTTATCTGTGCATATTCATTTCTGGCTCTACGACTGCTCTCCTTATTCTCCTGGGTCCTTTGCCTTCTATATTCCTTCCATTCCCTAGCACACTTGGTTTTTGCCTCCTTGAATCTTTGGGTGAACCATGGGCTCATCCTGGCTTTTTCATTATTCCTGTTTCCCTTGGGTACAAACCTCTCCTCAGCCTCCTTGCAAATTGTTGCTACATATTCCAACATCTCATTAACTGGCTTCCCTGCCAGTTCTCTGTCCCACTGAACCTCATTCAGGAAGTTCCTCATTCCTGTGTAGTCCCCTTTCCTGTAGTTTGGTTTCATTTGTCCTGGCCTTATGCTTCCCCCTCCACTTGTAGCTCTACTGTGTATTCGAAGCTCAAAACCACATGATCGCTGGCCCCAAAGGGTCTTTCATATGTGATGTCCTCAATATCTGCACTACTCAAGGTGAATACTAAGTCCAGTCTTGCTGGTTCATCCTCTCCTCTCTCTCTTGTAGTGTCCCTTACGTGTTGGTACATGAAGTTTTCCAGTACCACCTCCATCATCTTAGCCCTCCATGTATCTTGGCCCCCATGTGGCTCCAAGCTCTCCCAGTCGATCTCCTTGTGGTTAAAGTCGCCCATGATCAGGAGCTTTGCCCTGCATGCATGAGCTCTTCTGGCCACTGCAGCCAGTGTGTCAACCATCGCTCTATTGCTCTCGTCATACTTTTGCCTTGGCCTCCTGCTGTTCTGTGGTGGGTTATACATCACTGCAATTATCACCTTGGGACCTCCAGAGTGAAGCGTTCCCGCTATGCAATCACTTTCTTCTCCGCTGTCTCGTCTCTCCAGCTCATCAAAATTCCATTGGTGTTTGATCAGCAATGCCACTCCTCCACCCCCCCCCCTGTTCTTTCTGTCTTTCCTCAGGATCTGGTATACCATTGGAAAGATGGCATCTGTTATCATACCTGTAAGCTTGGTTTCTGTGATCGCTATGATGTCTGGTGATGCCTCTTTGACTCTTTCGTGCCACTCCTCCCGCTTGTTTGTTATTCCATCAGCGTTTGTGTACCATACTTTCAGTTTCCTTTCCAACACTGTGGTTTGGGGGGCCTGTGGGGGTGGGAGACCTGGTAGCATACAATGGGATTCTATGGTTGGGGGTTGGGTGGAAGCTGTGGGTATGAATTGTATTGTGTGTTGGGATGGTGTGATAGGTTGTGGGGTTCTGAGGATAGTTGTGTGTGTGCTTGCCCTTGCTGCTCTGTTCTGCTCTGACTGATCTCTGCTGGTTCCATCCTTGTCTCCTTTCCTAGCTCCTTTCACTTTTTTGTCCTCTCCCTCAGCTGCTGTCTCTCTGTTTGTGTTCTGTCTCTGTCTAGGAACGCCTTCTTGTACTCTTCCGAGCTTTTCAACCGTGGTTTCTCTTGGAGGATCCTGTTCCGCACTGTTTCTGTCCTGAGAGTCAGCTTGATCAGTCGGTTTCTCCCCTTCAAGTACCCCCCCTATTCTCTGAAAATTTACAATCTCGTCCATGTCTTCTCCCCCTATTTCCGTGATGATTTTCTCAATCTCCTTTCTTTCTTCCTGCGGTCTTTCAGTGTGTGTCCTTTCCTCTCTCTCCCGAAGCCCATGGATAAACACTGATTTTGCCCTTTCCTCCTCCCATTGCCTCTCCCTCTGTGACTCTGGTTCCTGTCTGTATGTGGTCATTTTCTCCCTTGATTTTTCCAGTGGCTCTTGGTAGCATGGTTGTGCCTCAGCATTCGACCTATCTCCCTCTCCATCTGCACCCATCTGCTCTTTCTTCCCTTCCACTCCCTGGCCCTTCTTTGCAGGCCGATATGACCTTAGCATAATTCATATCTCCTTCCTTCCTGTTCAGCCTCTCAGCTTCGTATGGTGTGTCTTCTCTGGTCACTGCCCCTGAGACTTGCTTCAGCCTGTTTACCTCAAATTCTAGAACCTTTACCCTGGCTACTGCAGTTTCGACTTGTGCCTCCCAATTCTTCGTCTCCTTCTCCAACCTCTTTTCCCATTTCACAGAGAGCTCTTTCTTCATTTTTTTCAGAAAGCTCTCCTAATTTTCTCTCCCATTCTTGCTCTATCGTTTTCCACTGCTCCTCCATCCATTCCTCCCTACCAGTACCATCGTCATCTGATCCCTGATTCCTGCGAGTCCCAACCATTTTTTTTTTTTTTTGTGTGTGTGTGTGTGTGTGTATGTGTGTGGTGTTTTTGTGTGGTTTTAATGTGTGTGTGTTTGGGGGGGTTTTGGGGTGGTTGTTTTTTTGGGGGGGTGTGTGTGTGTGTGTTGTGTGGTTTTGTGTATGTGTGGGGTTTTGTTTTGGGGTGTGTGTGTGTGTGTGCTGCCAGCTATTCAATGCCTAAACAGATCCTTACTCACCAGTGTGTGTGTGGGGGGTTTTGTGCATTTTTTGTGTGATGCCCTCTATTCAAGTCCCAACAGAGATCCCGTACTCACCAAAGGGGGTGTGTGTGTGTGTGTGTGTGTGTGTGGTGTGTGGGTTTTGGTTTTTTTGAAAACGTGGTGTTTTAACAGTGATAGGTTATTTAAACCCACCCCAGTGCTTGTTCCACGAAACCTCTTTCTTCAAGAGTTTTCCACAGAGTTAATTTCTCAGCCTCACCAGTTACCAGTTTTACCCTGGGAACCAGATGAACCAGTTACTGCCCCCGGCCATGACCATCTAGTTTTACACCTGACTGATCAGGCATCCACTGGAGTTTGTCAAAATTTTTTTTATTCATCGTTGTTCAGACAATCTTCTTAAATTGTTGGCTAAGGTCTTGGACCCCCAAGTTAAAAATTACTATTTAGGAACAAGGTTAAACCAGTGGGGTCCTAAACTCCTGGGGGGTGGGAGGCGATCAAACTGTTCAAAGGGAAAGGAAAACGTCCCCGGATGCCTTACAATAAAAATTAATTAATTCCCCGGGAATATTTATCATGATTTGTTGATCTGTTCAACCTGCACCATCTTAGGATCACTGGAAAGCCAGCACACCCTTTCTTAGTGATCACTAAAAACAGCGTGCACCCTTTGTGATACAAACGCGGGCACCCTTCTGTGATCACGAGCAGCTGCAGCCCCTATCTTGTGATACAAAAACAGCCTTTGGGACCCCTTTTCTTAGTGATTTACAAAAAACACCCAGCCACCTATCTTGTGATCACTAAAAACCCCAAACCCCATCTTAGTGATCACTGAAAACAGCTCAGCACACCATCTTAGTGATCAAAGCAGCTGCTGGGACACCATCTTGTGATCATTAAGACAGCCGGGGACAACCCCCATCTTAGTGATACTGAAACGGCCCCTTTAAACCCCATCTTGTGATCACTGAAAACAGCGTGCAACCCTTTAGTGATCACTGGACACTGCTGCACCCTTCTTAGTGTCACGAAAGCTGCTAGCTCACCCCATCTTAGTGATCACTAAGCACTCGGGGCCCCCCTTCTTGGTCACGAAAAAGGGGGCCCCCCCCATCTTAGTGATCACTAAGACAGCTGCTAGCACACCCCATCTTAGTGATCACTGAAAACGCTGGCACACCTATCTTAGGATCACTGAAGAAGCTCTGGGGAACCCCATCTTAGTGGTCCGAAGACAGCGCTGGGACACCTATTTAGGATCACTAAGACAGCTGCTGGTTTTAAAAAAAAAAAGTGGTCACTGAAGCAGCCGCACACCTATCTTATGAACCGAAAACAGGTTTGCACACCTATCTTAGTGGTCAAAGAAACGCTGCAGACACCTATCCTAGTGATCTAGGCGCCGCACACCCCATCTTGTGTCACTGAACAGCTTTTTCCAAGCAAACCCTTTTTCTTATGATACTGAAAACCCGGGGCACCCCATCTTAGTTTTCACGAAGACAGCTTGCACACCCTATCTTAGTGATCACTGAAAACAGCTGCTCACCCATCAGGGTCACTGGGGGCCGCACAAACCCATCTTAGTGTCCCGAAGCAGTTTCTGGGACACCCTTCTTAGTAAACATGGGCGCTGTGGCAATATCTTTGTGTCACTGCCCGCTGCTGGACACCTATCTTTTGGGTCACTGGAGGGGTGCTAGCCACCTATCTTAGGGTCACTGAAGCAGCTGGGGCACACCCTATCTGTGATCCGAAGACGCTCGCACTATCTTAGTGATCACTGGACACTGCTAGACACTATCTTTTGATCACTGAAGACAGTCTAAACCCCCTTTTTGTGATCCCAAAGCACTGTTAAACCTTCTTAGTGATACTGAAGCAGCTGCACACCTTTTTTTTGATCCGAAGACAGCCAACCTTTTTAGTGTCATAAACACTAAAACCCCTTGGATCACTGGGGCAGCTTTTGGGACCCCTTCATGATCCCGAAAACGCCGAACTCTTTGTGATCACGAAGATTAACCCTTCTTATGATCACTGAAAACGGGTGCACTTTTCCCCTTAGGTCACTAAACAGCTGCTGCACCTTTTGTGATCACTGAAGAACTGCGCACACCCATCTTGTGGTCACTGAAGACAGCTGCGCACACCTTTTTAGGATCACTGAAGACAGCTGCTGGGAACCATCTTGTGATCACTGAAGACGCTGGACACCCCATCTTGTGATCACTGAAGACCTGTTGCACCTATCTTAGGGGCACTGGCCTTTGGCCCCCTATTTGGGGATCACGGCCCTTTTCACACCCCATCTTAGTGTCACTGAAGACAGCTGCTGCACCCTATCTTAGTGATCACTGAAGACAGCTGCGCCCCCCTATCAGTGTTTTAAAAAAACGTAAGCACCAAATTAAAAACAAAATTTTCCCCGTCCGGGTTGAACCCTTTCAAAATCTAAAATTGAAATTTATACATGAATTTTGGGGCACCAAAGTTATTTTTACACCTAGAAGGTTTGACACACCCCCTGTGACCCCAAAGCAAATTTTCGCATCTTAGGTCCTGAGAATCTCTAAGCCCTTCCCTTAAAGGGTCAGAAACAGGCCTTGAAAAAAAACCATCCCGGCCGGGAAGGGGAAACCCTTTTAGGTTTAAAAATGGCAAATGCCTGCAACCTTCCCGGTGTAGAAAACCCGTGGAAATCTTTTGTGGCCTGGGGACAGGGGCCCCACTCTGGGTTTTGGGGACTTCCGCCAATCCCCGGGGTTAAATTTTTTAGTGATCACTGAAGACACTGCTAGCACACCCATCTTATGATCATGAAAATGCTGCACACCCTATCTTAGTGATCACTAAACAGCTGCACCAACCTATCTTAGTGGCACAAACCCGCCTGGCCCACCCATCTTAGTGATCTGAAGACAGCTGCAGCACACCTATCTTGTGGTCACTGAAGAAACCCTTTTACACCCCTCTTAGGATCACGAAGACGCTGCTACACCTTTTAGTGATCACTAAGAACCCACACACCCCTTTTTAGGATCACAAAAACACTCTAAAAACCCTTTTAGTGATACTAAAAAACAAAACTGTTAGCAACCCCCCTTGTGTCCGGGCTGCTGGCCCCTTTTGGATCCTGAAGACACTTGGCCCCCTCTTAGGATCACTAGCAGCTGCTAACCCCCCCTTAGTGATCACTGAGGGAACTTGCACCCCCTTGTGATCACTGAAAGTTGAACTTTAGTGATCACTGAGACGCTCTGCACACCCCCTTTTTAGTGAACACTGAAAAAGCGGGCCCAAACCCTATTTAGGAATGAACAATCAGACCTTCAGGATCAGAGCCCCCACCCCGGATCAGAGCCTCCTCACCCATCAAAGGGTCCCCTAAGGAGCTGTTGCACACCCCCTTTTGTGGTTACACCAACCCCTTTTCATAAGGTTACAAAACCCTTTTTTGTATCCAACCCATTAAATTATTATTTTTAAAAAGAGAAGTGCCCGGTCTTTTTATATTACTTTAGAAAATTTTAGAATTTTGTCCTTGAGAGAATCTCCCGGTGTTTTGGGGGGGTCATGAAGAAGCTGTGTTTCCCTTTTAGTTACTGAAACGTGTTTGGACAATTCAACAGGTGGGTATCTTAATGTTGAAGCCCTCCTAGCTTCTTCAGTGATACAAGGCAGGTTTAGTGAAAAAATAATGAATAGTATCAAATAAAAAGTGGGAGCCCCCCTGAAGGGGGCAGTTCAGAAAGTTTTGTTTCTGGGTTTAAAACTAGTTACAGAGCTTGCGTATCCTAAAAAGGGCCAAAACCGGAAGAAAAATCACAAAAATGTTTTTTTTTATTTCTAATTAGTTTTCTATTGATTTTGTATTTAGATTTAGATTTTTTCCCAATCGGGAATTTACGAAATAAACAATAGAGAGAGTGATAGGTTTTTAAAGATATTCAACCTTCACACGACTCTTAAAACCCCCAAAATCGTGCATCAAGGAACCCAAAAAACCAAAATAAATCATATACAAATGAAAAGTTAAATAAGAGAGAACCGGGGGAATTTGGGGAACTTTTGGCCCCCTATTGGGCCCCCTTCCCCCCCAACCACTTTTTGGCAGCAAAAATTTTGGAGAACACAACTGTGTTTATTTTATCAGTTTTTGGGTAGAAAATATAAAATGGTTTAAATGGGGGGATTTTTGAGTGTGTGTGTGTGTGTGTGTGTGTGTGTGTGTGTGTGTGTGTGTGTGTGTGTGTGTGTGTGTGTGTGTGTGTGTGTGTGTGGGGGGTTGTGTGGTGGGGTTGTGTGTGTGTATGTGTGTGTTACTACTCACTCCCTACGACCACACACACACATTCAAATCTGACACAATGTGAGAGAGAAAAAGTGGGAAGAAAAAAGTGGGGGGAAAGGGGAAGGGGGAGAGAGAAGGGAAAAGAAATTGTGAAGGCCCAAGAAAAAGTAGGGTTAAAACCATACCACGGGCGGGGATAAACCAGCGATCAGGGGTCTCAAAGCCCCAGACGTCGCGTTAGCCTTGTTAGTCTTTCAACGGCGGGGGGACTTGAGCTAGAGTTCGTCAGGCCACGCTAGCTGGAATTGTCTCTAAAACTTGCATTTTGGTCACATGGTCCTTAACCTTCCCATGTGTAAAAATCTAGTTGGATGAATCTTTTTGTGGCTAGTGGGCCGTGGTTCCGGGCGGGCTGGGGTTTTTAGACTCCTACCGCGGGTTCTTCCCCGTGGTATGGTTTTTTTTTAATCGTGCATTGCGATTTCTGAGTCAGTATGATCACAATATTACCTAATACTGAAAAAGTCCCCACTACCACAGTTGGAACAATATACAAGTTATATATCACAAAACAGTTGGAACAATATACAAAATATTCACATACCAGTTGGAACAATAAAAAGCAGCCCAGGAAAAAAAAAAATTCGTGATTTTGGCTTGCAGTGCGGGGCTTGTGATACTTCATGAATGGATTCCCGGATGATTCCCGGACAAACCGCCAGAAAAGAATAGTAACGAGCCCCATATGTGCGTCCCGACCCATCAAGGACAACTAAACGTTTTCTCACACCTCCCTAATGGTCTTGGCTGTAACGGGATACTGGCTTCCTAGTTTTTTTTAACCCCCAAAGTGGCCTGTGGCCAAATTTTTTTAAAAATTTCCCGGTGACCGTCAGCCTGGGTTTTTCGCCCAGTCTGGTTCCCTTTCCATCCTGACAGATCGGGGACCTCCCGGGAACTTAATTTTCTCTTAAGACCCTACCACTCCTGTTCCCACCATTCCCTTTTTATGGACTGATGAAGCCACTGGGGGCGTTTTCAATAAAGATCCTAAGTGTTAAAAGTGTCTTTTATCACTGTTTAAAATTGGTAGAATTTTTAAATATGTAGTACTCTGGTACTACCATTTTTCCCCGGGATTCAAAACCATTTATCACCTTTTTAATATTATCTAAAAGATTACATTTGCTTTGCACCTCCCCTTTTACCTTTTATACCCTCTGTGTCCCGTATTGTTTATAAACTTGAAAGCTCCTGGGAAAAGAAACGTTGCCACAATAAAATTAGATTATTCACTCGTGTCCTTTACCTAACATTTCTATCACTATTCTAACAATACTTCTTTATTATCTCTCAGATGGCTGAGGGGCGTGGGGTTCAGATGTCAACAGGCGTTTTAATTTTTTCATTCATAACTCTGACGGAAAAAGGAAAACAGAACATGAGCGGGGAAAACCCCGGGGAGGTCTACCCATACAAGGCAAGTCTTAAAACCAACCTCCCCCCACTCCTGCCAGCCCCCTTTCCCCAAAATTTTTCAAGCATTTTTCTTCAAACCCCAGGTACCAAAAAACCCCAACCTCTCCCCCCTTTTTTTTATCTGTCCATTTTCTTCATATCTGTCCATTTTCTTTACATTTGAAGACAACATTTTTATTAAAGATCGCACTCACATGATAACAGATATTAGTACGATGTTGTGCTCTATAAACAGGATATACAAGTTCCTGATTCCGTGTATATATAAAGTAGATGCAGAAACGAAACGAGAAGGTTGGTAGAGGTGCAGATCTTCCAGTGTGGAAACCCCCCATGTCGCACCACACCCCGACGTATATAATGATTAACAATACAGTGACAAAATGGTATACAATACCGACAGGTTGTTAGGTAAGACACATATGCAACAGTTAGACAACTTTATTCCGAAACGTTTCGCCTAAAAGAAAGGGCTTCTTCATGAATACAGAAAATGGGGGGGAAGAGTAGAGATGGGAAGACATGTAATCAGTCCATCCCCCTTTGTAGTCTTAGAATTTAAAATTTGTCAGTCCCTGGCCTGGAAGTTCATTTCCCATAGTCAGGAACATCTAAAGATCAAAGGACAGTGGGAACTTAAATATTTTTGGAAAGGGGAGGGGGCAGGTAGAAAAGAGTAGTAGCGTAAAAATAAAGTAGAGTAGTGAAATGAAAACCACTGATGGGTCATGCCCCTTTTTTGGGACCCAACATTTCCCTCCCGGGAAAAGCTTGTAAAAGGGGGTTTTTCTGTACCAAGATGCCATGTGTTGCAATTTCTGACAAGATGAACATCAAAATGATGTTCAAAATCAAAAGAGAAGTTTTGGTTTTGAGAGGGGCAAAGACCTATCAGTGGTTTTCATTCTCACTACTACTACTTTCTACTACTCTGCCCTTTCCCTTTCCGAAAGGTTTTAAATCTCCCACTGTCGCTTGATCTTCAATGGGTTCCCGACTATGGAACTGAACTTCTCCCGGCCGAGGGGCCCCACAACCTCCAAACCCCCGACTCAAAAGGGGGATGGACTGATTACATCGTCTTCACTCTCTACTCTTCCTGCCTATTTTCCCGTATTCGATTAAAAAGCCTCTGTGGGAAAGGGAAAAGTTTCCGAACAAAATTGTCTAACTGTTGCATATGTGTCTTACCTAACAATACAGTGACAGATCACGAACTATTAATATTTACAAAAGAATAAAAAATGAGGAAACATTAAGAATAATGAAGAATGAGACACATGTGCAACATCTGGGTATTTTTATTTAGACGTTCTGCCATCCTGTGGCTTTATAAATACAAATTCAAGGACATAACTGAATGACAGTAGAACTATGTACAAAAGATGAGGTAATCAGTCCCTCAGCATAAAAATATCAACTACATTGTATGATAGTTAAGAGTTTAAAGACGCTAAACCACCTTTAGACGCTAAAATACCTTGAGATATTAAACCACCTTGTAAAGGTGAACACTAATTAGGAGATCAAGCATAAGAACATAAGAAAGAAGGAACACTGCAGAAGGCCTACTGACCCATGCGGAGCAGGCCCTTTCCCCGGATTCCCCAATGACCCACCGTCTGGTCACCACCCTAAAGGAAGGGCACACCCAGCCCCCAGCAGCAAGCTGTCGGGCCCAACTACACCCTCCTGTATTTATCAACCTTTTTTTAAAAACTACACAACGTTTTAGCCTAATAACTGTACTCGGGAGTTTGTTCCACTCATCCACAACTTTTACCAAACCATCTTTCCCATATCCTTCCTGAATCTGAATTTTCAACTTAAAAAAATCCCCCATTTTTTTCCCGTTTTTCCATTTATACACCTATCATATCCCCCTAATTTAAGCCTTTTGGGGAGTGCAGATTCAGGGCCTCAGTCTTCCCAAGGGAAGATTTTTTGATACATGGGGGTCATCTTTGTCATCCCCCTCTGTACGTTTTCCAGGGATTTTTAAACCCTTCTGTAATGTGACCGAACTAAGATAGTCTAAATGGGCAACCCAAAGGGTATAAAAGTTGAAGAACAACCCGAGGGCTTCTTTTTTTCTTCTAGATGAGCCCCGAATTCTGTTAGCTTTTTGGGAAAACCAAAGCCCGTTGTCTTGGTTTTGATTACTGTACAGAACTTAAACCTTTTTTGCAATCAGTAGTATTAAGATCTACGATTTTGTTTTATGTGGCATGGTTTTTTACCTGTCCAACATTTAGAACTTTTCATTTTCATATTAAACTGCATCTGCCACTTCTCCGACCATTGCATCAGTCTATTAAATTATCCTGGGTGCTCTAGTGTCCCCATTAGAATGAATTTGGGACGGCCTTTTTGTCACAGCAAATTTGCATTCGCTATTTATTCCCCACATGTCGTTTATGTAAATTGTGAACAGCAAGGGGCCCAACATATGAAAAAACCCCATGTGACGCCCCTTTCCCGATTTCCCCCCATTTATACAAACTCTCTGTTGTGCCAAAACAGTTGGTATCTTTTTTTCGAAACGTTCCGCCACACGATTCCTTTAACACCCTTGCAAACAGTTCATCAGGACCTGGGGATTTGTTAGGTTTTAGTTTCTCTGTTTGTCTGAGGACCAGGTCACTAGTTACAGCAATCGTGCAGAGGATATGAACTACAATACCCACCTGTTGACAATAAGATTATATCTCATTTGTTTCTCTGGTGTAGTCCTCCACATCACCCTACACAAGAAACCCCCCACACTACACAACACCACAAGAAACCCCTACACACCATCCTACCCGCAACACCCCCAACAAATCACCCCAGTCCAGACCACGCCTCCTCACACACACACCTTCATTTATTTCTTTTACCATCCATTTCTTATATATCAATCTACGCTAGTGTCTGTCTATTTCTTCCCACTTTCTTGCGTTCTCCCTCCTTTTCATTTCCTGTTATCCTACACATTAATATTATATCCCACATCTATTTCCATTCTCTGCGTCTTCCTTGTCACCCAAGACGCTGCTTGCTTCTCACTCTTCTTACCTCCCTCCATTCCGTTCTTAAAAACACTGCTTACTTTACACACTCCTCCCTTCCCTCTCCACCATCTCCCAAGACACCGCTTACCTCTCACTTTCTTTCTCTCTCTCTCTCTCCCTCCATTCCCTCCTCCACCTTCTCCCAAGACACTGCTTACCTCTCTCCCTCCTACCGCTACAGACAAGCACCATAAACATCCTGGTGGAAGGTGTTCCAGGCTGTGCTCACACTCAACAAGGCAACACATATACACACACTTATTTTACAATGTTAGTTTTTCACCCTCTGTATGTTCCTTTGTGACAGACTGAAATGTACCTTTCATACAAATGACATTGTGTGGATGTGTACCTGTCTCCAGAGATACACTGTGTGGATGTGTATGTTACAAAAAACGCGATAAATAATAATGATAGAGATCTCCAGTGAATACTAGAAAGGACTGCCCTTCTAGCATCCAGCCTGTTACTGGGTTTTTGTAACAAGTAGTCAGTATCCTGGTCCAATTATCCATTAGAATTTAGTAAGATTCAATAGTGCTTCAGGATTACAACTGGTAGGCTACTAACTAAAGAAATTAAAATTTAATAAGTTTATTAATAATAATAAAATTGTCTTGGCGTATAAGATTAAAGTAAATTATAGTAATTAATTGAATATAATGTAGGATACAAGTTCCTACATTTCTCTCGCGTACAGTAGTATTGTGCTGAAGGCACATATCACATCTTTATGGCTTTTAAGTACCGTCTGGTACATTGAAGGAGGGGTGTTAATGCTGCAGTTAAAAACTGTAGTGTAAAACATCCTTCTGGCAAGACAGTGATGGAGTGAATGATGGTGAAAGTTTTTCTTTCTCGGGCCACCCTGCCTTGGTGGGAATCGGCCAGTGTGTTAATAATAAAAAAAATGTATACAAGTAAGTTTGTGTGTATGTGTGTAAGTGCTCTAAGTAGTTCGCTATGTCTCAAGACTCGACTAGACTTAACCAGTGACTAAAAGTCCTCACATTAACTAACTTCTTGACCAACCTGGCAATCAGAAAGCTTGCTTGAACAATAAAACGACTGATAAGCCGAACAGAAATATAACAAGCAACAGCGACACAGAATCAGGAACAAGGAGATAATGTAACGACACTAAGTAGGGACCATCTGCAGATCCTCCACATAAGTGACAAAACTCCCATACTACTGAATCTAAGTTCAGCATTACAAAATCCCCGACTGTGACAGTACACAGATACCAGTACAATTTAGGTCAGAAGCTACAGCTCAGGACCTGAGTTTCTCAGAGTGTCTATGTGACACACAACCTCAGTACAACGTCGAAAATCACTAAGTCTAAAACATGTTCTGTGAACAGAGTTACACAGAGCCAACAACAAGAAAGCGACAGAGACGATCTTCCAACAAGGGCCAGCAAGGAAGAGCAAGAGAGGCACGTCTTGTTGAAAACAACGTCAAAACAGAAAAGAGGGCGAGTCAAGGCAAGACAGACTCTCATCCAGGTGAGGTGTAATCACCCCACCCTGGTCACGTGACTCTCCGTGGACTGCTGCTGCCCAGCAACACAGAGAAGCTGGCAGGGAAACAAGCGGAGCGGTAATTACAGTAGTTAGACAATGCTGTCAGCTACTTAACACTCACGAACTATGAGCATTGAAAAATATATGTTACATCCTACCTAATAATATAACTAAGTCAAATAATATAAAGCAATATTTACAATTTAGTTAATATCGCAAATATAGACAATATAAAATTATATGAACAGGTAATATACATTATATACATTATGACCCATTCAGGGGTCGCAATAGTGTACCTGTCTCCAGAGTTACAGTGTCATTGTGTGGATGTGTACCTGTCTCCAGAGGTACACTGTGTGGATGTATACCTGTCTCCAGAGTTACAGAGTCATTGTGTGGATGTGTACTTGTCTCCAGAGGTACACTGTGTAGATGTGTACCTGCCTCCAGAGGTACACTGTGTGAATGTGTACCTGTCTCCAGTTACAGTGTCACTGTGTGGATGAGTACCTGTCTCCATAGGTACACTGTGTGGATGTTTACCTGTCTCCAGAGGTACACTGTATAGATGTGTACCTGCCTCCAGAGATACAGTGTAGATGTGTACCTGTGGTCATACCTGCCTAAGTTCTTGGGAGTTCGCGTGGGCTGTTACCAAGCACCATGGCTTGTTGTAGTGTTTTAGAATCTCAAGTTCAAGTGTTGAAGGAGATTCTACTTCTTCAGGAGGAAAATAGGAGGCTGAAGCTTCGCATAGATGAGTTTGGGAGCGAGTGTGAGAAGGATTTAGCTGGTAAGGAGGAAATGGTCACCAGCAGTGATAGTGGCAGCCGCTTTAAGTGGCAAGTGGTTCACAGTTCAGGAAGAAGGAAGATGAGAGTTAATAGAGAAGATGTGAAGGTGGGAAATCGATTCTCTGTTCTCCAAGACGAGTTTACTTCAGTGGTTAGTGAGGTTGAAGGTACCACCGATTCCTCTGCTAATCAAAGTAAGAATATTTTAATAGTAGGCGATTCTCAGGTAAGATATATGGACCGTGCATATTGTAACAGAGGCAGAAAGGTCAGACAGAGAGTGTGCCTTCCTGGAGCTGGTGTTGGTGACATAGTCAGCAGGTTGGATAATATTATGGCAGGTAATGGGAACAAGCCCATTATCTGTCTTAGTGCTGGGGGTAATGACATTGGGAAGGGCAGGAGAGAGGAGCTGCTGGATAAGTACAGGTTAGCCATAGAAGTAGTTAGGTCTAAGGGAGGGATCCCAGTCATATGTAGCATCTTGCCTAGAAAGGGAGTGGGCAATGAATGGATGTCTAGAGCAATTAGTATAAATTGCTGGCTAGACAGGTACTGCAAGGAACTTGCAATCCCATTTATTGATAACTGGGACCTATTCTTTGGCAAACGTGATATGTATGCAAGGGATGGGGTTCATCTCTCTGGGGATGGAGTGGTTGCATTAGCCAATTCAATTGAGAGGGTAATTGATGACTTGTCTAGGAATTTAAACTGATAGATTATAGAGGTATGGGTGTTTGTGGGAAACAATCAAGCTGCAGCATTAGGGTTAAAAACAGCAGTTATTTCCGGGATACCTCAGGGATATGTTTAAAAGACAATATTTAAAATAAAGCTGCTAGTAATGGCAAATCAATTGATCAACAAACAAAGAGAGATAGTAGAGGGCAACGAGTGACTAGCTCCCTTAAGGTTTACTATACAAATAGTAGGAGTCTAAGAAATAAGATAGATGAGCTAAGATTACTTGCAAGTGTAGGTAATATAGATATTATTGGTATAACAGAGACCTAGTTCAACCTGAAAGATAGAGAAATGCCTTCTGAATGCAACATACAGGGTTATAAACTATTCCACACTGATAGGGTCAACAGGAAGGGTGGTGGAGTGACGATGTATGCCAGAGAAAATTTAAATTGTTGTCTTAGACTGGATATAAGATTAGAAACGTCGAACACAGAATCTGGCTACAGTTTCTCGAGGGACGTGACAAATTAATTTTGGGTGTGATTTATAGGCCCCCAAACCTTGATAGGGAGTGCAGTAAGCTGTTATGGGACGAAATTCATAAGGCATCTAGATATGAAAATGTTGTGATAATGGGAGATTTTAACTTTAGACAAATTGACTGGAACAGTATGACAGGAAATCTTGAGTCTAGTGACTTTCTTGATACGGTTCAGGATTGCTTTTTAGAACAGGTTGTGACAGAACCAGCTAGAGGAAACAATCTGCTTGACTTGGTTCTTGCAAACAAAGATTCACTAATTAATAATTTTGAGGTTAATGATGAGCTTGGGGAAAGTGATCACAAATCACTTAGTTTCAATATATCATGGAATTACCCAGATAACTGCAATCAAATCTCTGTCCCAGATTTTCGCTTGGCCGACTTCAAGGGACTGAAAAATTACATGGGTGAGCTAAATTGGGATGTCCTGACTATGGGTCAGGTAGGTGATCTTGGTTGCCAATATGACGTTTTTCAGAGCATAGTTCTAGCTGCCCAGACAACTTTTGTTCCGAGTAAGGAAATTAGATCTAACAAAAATGATCCCAAATGGATGAACAATAGATTAAAACATCTCAATGGTCAAAATAGAGGCATATATAGGCGTATCAAAAGAGGGGATGGGCAGTTAAGAAATCAATATATTCAATTAAAGAGAGAAATAAAGAAAGGAATAAGAAAAGCAAAAAGGGATTATGAGGCAAAGGTCGCAAGGGATTCAAAGACTAACCCAAAAGGGTTCTTTCAGGTATACAGAAGATTAGGGACAAGATTGGCCCACTTAAGAGTAACTCCGGTCAGATCACTGACAGTGATAAGGATATGTGTGAAATTCTCAATACCTACTTCCTCTCAGTTTTCACCCAGGAAAATACTAGCGATATTCCTGAAATAATAGATTATGTAGAACAGGATAATAAACTATGTACGATTGCGGTAATTAGTGACATAGTCCTCAGACAAATGGAGAAACTAAAACCTAACAAATCCCCAGGTCCTGATGAACTGTTTGCAAGGGTGTTAAAGGAATGTAAAGAGGAACTTAGCATACCTTTGGCTAATCTTTTTAACATATCACTACAAACTGGAGTAGTGCGTGATAAGTGGAAAATGGCAAATGTAATACCTATTTACAAGGCAGGTGACAGGTCCTTGGCTTCGAACTATAGACCAATAAGCCTTACCTCCATAGTCGGAAAATTTATGGAATCAATAATTGCCGAAGCAATTCGCAGCCGTCTTGACAGGCACAGATTGATTAATGAATCTCAACACGGTTTTACAAAGGGGCGTTCCTGTCTTACGAATTTACTAACTTTTTTCACTAAGGTGTTTGAGGAGGTAGATCATGGTAATGAATATATTGTGTATATGGACTTCAGTAAGGCTTTCGATAGAGTTCCACACCAGAGGCTATTGAGGAAACTTAAGGCACACGGAATAGCAGGAGAAATTTTTTCCTGACAAATAGACAGCAGAGAGTTTGCATAAATCGGGAGAAATCAGAATGGGGCACGTCACAAGCGGTGTTCCTCAGGGGTCAGTGTTGGGCCCGTTGTTGTTCACAATTTACATAAATGACATAGAGGGAATAAATAGCGACATAAGCAAATTTGCTGATGACACCAATATAGGCCGTCCAATTCATTCTAATGAGGACACTAGAGCACTCCAGGATGATTTGAATAGACTGATGCAATGGTCGGAGAAGTGGCAGATGCAGTTTAATATTGACAAATGCAAAGTTCTAAATGTTGGACAGTTAAATAACCATGCCACATATAAACTAAATAATGTAGATCTTAATATTACTGATTGCGAAAAGGATTTAGGAGTTCTGGTTAGCAGTATTCTAAAACCAAGACAACAGTGCATTAGTGTTCGCAATAAATCTAACAGAATTCTTGGCTTCATATCTAGAAGTATAAATAATAGAAGTCCTCAGTTTGTTCTTCAACTCTATATATCCTTGGGTAGGCCTCATTTAGACTATGCTGGTCAGTTCGGGTCACCGTATTACAGAATGGATATAAATGCTGTGGAAAACGTACAGAGGAGGATGACAAAGATGATCCCATGTATCAGAAATCTTCCCTATGAGGATAGACTGAGGGCCCTGAATCTGCACTCTCTCGAAAGGCGTAGAATTAGGGGGGATATGATCGAGGTGTATAAACGGAAAACTGTAATAAATAAAGGGGATGTAAATAGTGTGCTGAAAATTTCCAGCCAAGACAGAACTCGCAGCAATGATTTCAAGCTGGAAAAATTCAGATTCAGGAAGGATATAGCAAAGCACTGGTTTGGTAATAGAGTTGTGGATGAGTGGAACAAACTCCCGGGTACAGTTATTGAGGCTAAAACGTTGTGTAGTTTTAAAAATAGGTTAGATAAATACATGAGAGGGTGTGGGTGGGTGTGAGTTGGACCTGACTAGCTTGTGTTGCTGGGTCTGGTGCCGTGCTCCTTCCTTGAGTGGAGGTGACCAGACTGGGTGGGTCATTGGGCTAATCCGGGGGGGGGTCATTGGGCTAATCCTGGGGGGGGTCATTGGGCTAATCGGGGGGGGGTCATTGGGCTAATCCTGGGGGGGTCATTGGGCTAATCCTGGGGGGTCATTGGGCTAATCCGGGGGGTTCACTTGGCTAATTCGGGGAGGGGGGACATGACCTGCTCCGCATGGGTCAGTAGGCCTGTTGCAGTGTTCGTTCTTTATGTTCTTATGTACCTGTCTCCAGAGGTACACTGTGTAGATGTGTACCTGTCTCCAGAGGTACACTGTGTAGATGTGTACCTGTCTCCAGAGGTACACTGTGTAGATGTGTACTTGCCTCCAGAGGTACACTGTGTGAATGTGTACCTGTCTGTAGAAGTACACGAAGAGAATTCGAAATTAACTGCAAAAATAGAGTCACAACCAGTGGCGGAGTTCCACAATTTCTTATGAATCAGTATACTGACATTAAGAGGGACTTTAAAAAGGGGATAAGAAAAGCTAAAAGGGACTATGAAATAAAAGTTGCTAGGGATTCTAAAACTAACCCAAAAAGTTTTTTCCAGGTCTATAGAACAAAAGTTAGAGATAAGATAGGTCCCCTTAAAAATAACTATGGGCAACTTACTGACAAAGAGAATGAAATGTGCTCGATTTTAAATAATTATTTTCTCTCAGTTTTTACACAGGAAGACACTAACAATATTCCAGTAATTAATTTTTATAGTGGGCTAGAAGACGATAAATTATGTAACATCACAGTCACTAGTGAAATGGTTGTGAAGCAGATAGACAGACTGAAGCAAAATAAGTCGCCGGGTCCTGATGAGGTTTATTCAAGGGTTCTTAAGGAATGCAAAATGGAACTCTGTGAACCATTAACTAATATTTTTAATTTATCTCTTCAAACAGGTGTAGTGTCTGATATGTGGAAGATGGCTAATGTAATTCCTATTTTTAAAACAGGGAACAAGTCGTTACCGTCAAATTACCGCCCAATAAGCCTGACCTCAATTGCAGGCAAATTACTAGAGTCGATTATAGCTGAGATTATAAGAAGCCATCTCGATAAGCATAGCTTGATTAATGATACTCAGCATGGATTCACAAGAGGCCGGTCTTGTCTAACTAATTTATTAACTTTCTTCAGTAAAGCTTTTGAGGCTGTTGACCACGATAAAGAATTTGATATTATTTACTTAGATTTTAGTAAGGCTTTTGATAGAGTTCCGCACAATAGACTGTTAAAGAAAGTGGCAGCTCATGGCATTGGGGGAAAAGTGCTCTCGTGGATCAAGTCATGGCTCACAGACAGGAAGCAGAGAGTGTCCATAAATGGGGTTAAATCCGAGTGGGGATCTGTAACAAGTGGCGTTCCACAGGGATCAGTCTTGGGCCCGTTGTTGTTTATAATATATATCAATGATCTTGATGAGGGAATTACTAGTGATATGAGCAAATTCGCCGATGACACAAAGAGAGGTAGGATAATTGATTCAAACGTAGATGTTATGGAACTTCAGGAGGATTTAAACAAACTCTATTCTTGGTCAGAAAAGTGGCAGATGCAGTTCAATGTAGATAAATGCAAGGTTCTGAAGCTCGGGAGTGCCCATAACCCTAGTACTTATAAGTTAAATGATGTGGAACTTAGCCATACAGATTGCGAAAAGGACTTGAGGGTTATGGTGAGCAGCAACCTTAAACCAAGAGAGCAATGCCTAAGCGTACGTAATAAGGCAAATAGATTACTGGGATTTATATCAAGAAGTGTAAGCAACAGAAGTCCAGAGGTTATACTGCAGCTTTATACATCATTAGTAAGGCCTCACCTAGATTATGCAGCTCAATTCTGGTCTCCATATTACAGAATGGACATAAATTCGTTAGAAAACATTCAGCGTAGGATGACTAAATTAATACATAGCATTAGAAATCTTCCTTATGAAGAAAGATTGAAGACTCTTAAGTTACATTCACTTTTAAGACGAAGGATGAGGGGAGATCTGATCGAAGTGTATAAGTGGAAGATAGGTATTAATAAAGGGGATATTAATAAGGTCTTGAGGATATCTCTCCAAGAGAGAACCCTCAGTAATGGATTTAAATTAGATAGGTTTAGATTTAGAAAGGACACAGGAAAGTATTGGTTTGGAAATAGGGTAGTTGATGAGTGGAACAGTCTACCTAGTTGGGTTATTGAGGCTAGGACTTTGGGTAGTTTCAAATTTAGGTTGGAGTGTCCATAACCCTAGCACTTATAAGTTAAATAATGTAGAACTTAGCCATACAGATTGCGAAAAGGACTTGGGGGTTATGGTAAGCAGCAACCTTAAACCAAGACAGCAATGCCTAAGCGTACGTAATAAGGCAAATAGATTACTGGGATTTATATCAAGAAGTGTAAGCAACAGAAGTCCAGAGGTCATACTGCAGCTTTATACATCATTAGTAAGGTCTCACCTAAATTATGCAGCTCAATTCTGGTCTCCATATTAAAGAATGGACATAAATTCGTTAGAAAACATTCAGCGTAGGATGACTAAATTAATACATAGCATTAGAAATCTTCCTTATGAAGAAAGATTGAAGACTCTAAAGTTACATTCACTTGTTAGACGAAGAATGAGAGGAGACCTGATCGAAGTGTATAAGTGGAAGATAGGTATTAATAAAGGGGATATTAATAAGGTCATGAGGATATCTCTCCAAGAGAGAACCCGCAGTAATGGATTTAAATTAGATAAGTTTAGATTTAGAAAGGACATAGGAAAGTATTGGTTTGGAAATAGGGTAGTTGATGAGTGGAACAGTCTACCTAGTTGGGTTATTGAGGCTAGGACTTTGGGTAGTTTCAAATTTAGGTTGGATAAGTACATGAGTGGGAGGGGTTGGATTTGAGTGGGACTTTCACATCAGAGCTTATTTCTTGGGTGGCATTGAAAATTGGGTTGGTCAAATGTTTTGTTAGTGGGATGAATTGTAAAGGACCTGCCTAGTATGGGCCAACAGGCCTGCTGCAGTGTTCCCCCTTTCTTACGTTCTTATGTTATCAAGCTGGTTCAGGGTCTAGACATATATCTGCTGGAATTAACACAGAAGGAAGTTAAATTAACAAATTGTTTATTATGGCAAATGGTACGATACTGATAGACACCATTACCGTCCACCTTCACCAGTAGCAGTAAAAGCAGCAGGAACACCACAAGTAGCAGTAATAGCAGCAGGAACACCATTACAAGTAGCAGTAATAGCAGCAGGAACATCACCACAAGTAGCAGTAATAGCAGCAGGAACACCACAAGTAGCAGTAAAAGCAGCAGGAACACCATTACAAGTAGCAGTAAAAGCAGCAGGAACACCACAAGTAGCAGTAAAAGCAGCAGGAACACCACAAGTAGCAGTAATAGCAGCAGGAACACCATTACAAGTAGCAGTAAAAGCAGCAGGAACACCACAAGTAGCAGTAATAGCAGCAGGAACACAAGTAGCAGTAATAGCAGCAGGAACACCATTACAAGTAGCAGTAATAGCAGCAGGAACATCACCACAAGTAGCAGTAATAGCAGCAGGAGCACCATTACAAGTAGCAGTAATAGCAGCAGGAACACCACAAGTAGCAGTAATAGCAGCAGGAACACCATTACAAGTAGCAGTAATAGCAGCAGGAACACCACAAGTAGCAGTAATAGCAGCAGGAACACCATTACAAGTAGCAGTAATAGCAGCAGGAACACCACAAGTAGCAGTAATAGCAGCAGGAACATCACAAGTAGCAGTAATAGCAGCAGGAGCACCATTACAAGTAGCAGTAATAGCAGCAGGAACATCACCACAAGTAGCAGTAGTAGCAGCAGGAACACCATTACAAGTAGCAGTAATAGCAGCAGGAACACCACATGTAGCAGTAGCAATAATAGCAGCAGGAACACCACCACAAGTAGCAGTAATAGCAGCAGGAACACTACAAGTAGCAGTAGCAATGGCAGGAACACCACCACAAGTAGCAGTAATAGCAGCAGAAACACCACAAGTAGCAGTAGCAATAATAGCAGCAGGAACACCACCACAAGTAGCAGTAATAGCAGCAGGAACACCACAAGTAGCAGTAGCAATAATAACAGCAGGAACACCACAAGTAGCAGTAATAGCAGCAGGAACACCACAAGTAGCAGTAGCAATAATAACAGCAGGAACACCACAAGTAGCAGTAATAGCAGCAGGAACACTACAAGTAGCAGTAGCAATAATGGCAGGAACACCACCACAAGTAGCAGTAATAGCAGCAGGAACATTACAAGTAGCAGTAGCAATAATAGCAGCAGGAACACCACCACAAGTAGCAGTAATAGCAGCAGGAACACTACAAGTAGCAGTAGCAATAATGGCAGGAACACCACCACAAGTAGCAGTAATAGCAGCAGGAACACTACAAGTAGCAGTAGCAATACTAGCAGGAACACCACCACAAGTAGCAGTAATAGCAGCAGGAACACCATCACAAGTAGCAGTAATAGCAGGAACACCATTACAAGTAGCAGTAATAGCAGCAAGAACACCACCAGCAGAGGTAACACCACCACCACCATTGGCAACACCACCACCACAAGTGGCAACACCACCAGCAGCAGAGGTAACACCACCACCACCAGTGGTAACACCACCCCCAAAAGTGGTAACACCACCACCACTAGTGGTAACACCACCACCACCAGTGGTAACACCACCACCACCACCAGTGGTAACACCACCACCACCAGTGGTAACACCACCACCACCAGTGGTAACACCACCACCACCAGTGGTAACACCACCACCACCAGTGGTAACACCACCACCACCAGTGGTAACACCACCACCAGTGGTAACACCACCACCACCAGTGGTAACACCACCACCACCAGTGGTAACACCACCATCACCAGTGGTAACACCACCACCACCAGTGGTAACACCACCACCACCAGTGGTAACACCATCACTACCAGTGGTAACACCACCACCAGTGGTAACACCACCACCACTAGTGGTAACACCACCACCACCAGTGGTAACACCACCACCACCAGTGGTAACACCACCACCAGCGGTAACACCACCACCACCAGTGGTAACACCACCACCACCAGTGGTAACACCACCACCACCAGTGGTAACACCACCACCACCAGTGGTAACACCACCACCACCAGTGGTAACACCACCACCACCAGTGGTAACACCACCACCAGTGGTAACACCACCACCACCAGTGGTAACACCACCACCAGTGGTAACACCACCACCACCAGTGGTAACACCACCACCAGTGGTAACACCACCACCACCAGTGGTAACACCACCACCACCAGTGGTAACACCACCACCACCAGTGGTAACACCACCACCACCAGTGGTAATACCACCACCAGTGGTAACACCACCACCACCAGTGGTAACACCACCACCACCAGTGGTAACACCACCACCACCAGTGGTAACACCACCACCACCAGTGGTAACACCACCACCACCAGTGGTAACACCACCACCAGTGGTAACACCACCACCACCAGTGGTAACACCACCACCACCAGTGGTAACACCACCACCACCAGTGGTAACACCACCACCAGTGGTAACACCACCACCACCAGTGGTAACACCACCACCACCAGTGGTAACACCACCACCACCAGTGGTAACACCACCACCACCAGTGGTAACACCACCACCACCAGTGGTAACACCACCACCACCAGTGGTAACACCACCACCACCAGTGGTAACACCACCACCACCAGTGGTAACACCACCACCACCAGTGGTAACACCACCACCACCAGTGGTAACACCACCACCACCAGTGGTAACACCACCACCACCAGTGGTAACACCACCACCACCAGTGGTAACACCACCACCACCAGTGGTAACACCACCACCACCAGTGGTAACACCACCACCACCAGTGGTAACACCACTTCACTGTGTCACCAAAAACACTAAACACTGTTTGACAAAAAAAAAGAGTAGAAAACCACCTGTTGAAAACCACTTGACTTTATTACGGAAAAAAACCTCACAAGCCTACTTGAGAAAATCTAACTTCACAAAACCTACATAACAAAACCAACATAAACCCTTCATGACAAAACCAACATAAACCCTACATAACAAAACCAGCATAAACCCTATATAACAAAAACATAAGCCTTACATAAAACCATCATAAACCCTACATATGACACTACATAAAAAACATAAACCTTACATAACAGCAACATAAACCCTACAGAACACAATCAACATAAACCCTACATAACACAAGCAACATAAAACCCTACATAACACAAGCAACATAAACCCTACATAACACAAGCAACATAAACGCTACATAACACAAGCAACATAAACCCTACATAACACAAGCAACATAAACCCTACATAACACAAGCAACATAAACCCTACATAACACAAGCAACATAAACCCTACATAACACAAGCAACATAAACCCTGTGATGAATGGTGTCTCAATCTTCAACATAAACCCTACATAACACAAGTAACATAAAACCCTACATAACACAAGCAACATAAACCCTACATAACACAAGCAACATAAACCCTACATAACACAAGCAACATAAACCCTACATAGCACAAGCAACATAAACCCTGTGATGAATGGTGTCTCAATCTTCAACATAAACCCTACATAACACAAGTAACATAAAACCCTACATAACACAAGCAACATAAACCATACATAACAACAGCAACATAAAATCTACATAACAACAGCAACATAAACCCTACATAACAGTAACAAACTCTACATAACATAAACCCTACATAACAGTAATACAAAACCTACATAACAGCAACATAAACCCTACCTAACAACAGCAACATAATCCCTACATAACAACAGCAACATAAATCCTACATAACAGCAACATAAACCCTACATAACAACAGCAACATAAATCCTACATAACAGCAACATAAACCCTACATAACAACAGCAACATAAAATCTACATAACAGCAACATAAAATCTACATAACAACAGCAACATAAACCCTACATAACAACAGCAACATAAACCCTACATAACAACTGTTGCAACCCCTGAATGGGTTACAATGATTATTATGTATATATGTAATGTATATTATCTTTTCATATAATTTTATATTGCTTATATTTGCGATAATAGCTAAATCGTAAATGTATGACTTTATATTATTATTTGACTTATATTCTTATTTAGCTTATGTTGTTAGGATGTATATAAAATGTGCTCAGTTAGGCTTGATTGTCAAACGACTGTAATTATCGCTTGTCGCTCGTTATACTGCCGGCTTCTGAGCTGCAGTTGTCCACGTAGCTATCACGTGATCGAGGGGGGGGGGTGTCCTCACCTCGTGTGAAGTATTCAGTCTGCTGGAGACTCGCTTGCTGGTTGGACAGATTGTCTGTCTCATTATTCTTGTTAGTTCTGTAGAACTTTGTTCACAGAACATTGTATAGACTTAGTGATTTTCGACGTTGTACTGAGGTTGTGTGTCACATTGACACTCTGAACATCTCAGGTCCTTAGCTGTAGCTTCTGACCTAATTTTGTACTGGTTCCTGTGTATTGTCACAGTCACAGTTTTACCTATGCTGAACATAGATTCAGTATTATGGAAGTTTGTAACTTTTGTGGAGGATCTGCAGATGGTCCCTACTTAGTGTCGTTATATTATTTCCCAGTTCCTGATTCTGTGTCGCAGTCGCTTGATATTGCATTGCTATTGGGCTTAGCATTCTTTGTTGTTCAAGCAGACTGTTCGGGTTGCCAGTCGGTCAAGAAGTTAGTTTATTTGAGGACTTTGTCAGTCACTTGTTTAAGTCTTATTCGAGTCTTGAGACATAGCTAACTACTTAAGAGCACTTACACGCATACTCATACTTGTACATATTTGTAATATCTTATTAAATGTTAATGTACCTGACGGTACTTAAGAATTATAAATGTGATATGTGCTTTCAGCACAATAATATTGAACTCGAGAGATTGATTTTATTTTGATTGCTGTGATTTAATTTACTTTGATAATATACCTCTAGACAACTTATAGACTTAATAAATTTATTAAATTTTAATTTCTCTAGTTAGTAGCCTACCAGTTGTAATCCTAAAGCACTATTGAACCATACTGAATTTTAATGGATAATTGGACAAGGATACTGACTACTTGTTACGAAAACCCAGTAACAGGCTGGATGCTAGAAGGGCAGTCCTTTCTAGTATTCACTGGAGATCTCTAAGCTTTTAGAATCGCGTTTTTTGTAACAACAACAGCAACATAAAATCTACATAACAACAGCAACATAAACCCTACATAACAGCAACATAAACCCTACATAACAGCAACATAAACCCTACATAACAGCAACATAAACCCTACATAACAGCAACATAAACCCTACATAACAACAGCAACATAAACCCTACATAACAGTAACATAAAACCTACATAACAGCAACATAAACTCTACAAAACAGCAACATAAACCCTACATAACAACAGCAACATAAACCCTACATAACAACAGCAACATAAACCCTACATAACAACAGCAACATAAACCCTACATAACAACAGCAACATAAACCCTACATAACAACAGCAACATAAACCCTACATAACAACAGCAACATAAACCCTACATAACAACAGCAACATAAACCCTACATAACAGCAACAACATAAACCCTACATAACAGTAATACAAAACTTACATAACAGCAACATAAACCCTACATAACAACAGCAACATAAACCCTAAATAACAACAGCAACATAAACCCTACATAACAGCAACAACATAAACCCTACATAACAGTAATACAAAACTTACATAACAGCAACATAAACCCTACATAACAACAGCAACATAAACCCTACATAACAGCAACATAAACCCTACATATAACACTACATAAAAAACATAAACCTTACATAACAGCAACATAAACCCTACATAACACAAGCAACATAAAACCCTACATTACACAAGCAACATAAACCCTACATAACACAAGCAACATAAACCCTACATAACACAAGCAACATAAAACCCTACATAACACAAGCAACATAAACCCTACATAACACAAGCAACATAAACCCTACATAACACAAGCAACATAAACCCTACATAACACAAGCAACGTAAACCCTACATAACACAAGCAACATAAACCCTACATAACACAAGCAACATAAACCCTACATAACACAAGCAACATAAGCCCTACATAACACAAGCAACATAAGCCCTACATAACACAAGCAACATAAACCCTACATAACACAAGCAACATAAACCCTACATAACACAAGCAACATAAACCCTACATAACACAAGCAACATAAACCCTACATAACACAAGCAACATAAACCCTACATAACACAAGCAACGTAAACCCTACATAACACGAACTTCATCTATGAACAATTTTCGTCCTTATTAACGTCAGGAAGCAATAATTAATTAATGCATATAAAAATAATAGAAAAATAAAAGTTGCATTTGACCAAAAGTTCGACAGATGTTCATATGCACCAATCATGGAGTAATTTACCAACACTATTGTGCACACTCAACAAAAGTGCATTTTAAAAGCAACCTCTAATATATATATATATATATATATATATATATATATATATATATATATATATATATATATATATATATATATATATATATATATATATATGTCGTGCCGAATATGTAAAACTGGTCAATTAGCAAGAACTCATTTAAAATTAAGTCCTTTCTGAAATTTTCTCTTATACGTTTAAAGATATATTGTTTTCGTTAATGATAATGTATAAATTTATAATTTTGCATCAAAAGAATCTTAGAAAACTTACCTAACCTTATTATAACAAGAACAATTTATTTTAGCCTAACCCAACTAAATATATTTTAGATTTGTTTGCAATAATTTAATACTAAACAAACACAGTGAAATATATTTTTTTCGTTAGGTTCAGAATGATTTTGGCGAAATTATTGCATACACAAATTTTCACTTGTCCTATATGGCAAGATGAGCGTTGCTATTTAAGCTAAGATCGCAAGTTCTACCTATTCGGCACGACATATATATATATATATATATATATATATATATATATATATATATATGCAAAACAACCACTCTGAAAGAATGATAGTTCCTTGATAATGTGAGTAGTCACGAAAGCGCTTGGAATTTCTCTATTCTTTCAGAGTGGTTGTTTTGCATATTTTGAAATCACCTGTTTACTGTGATCTTATTGCATATATATATATATATATATAATGTGCCGAATAGGTAAAATTGGTCAATTTCCAAGAACTTATTTAAAATTAAGTTTTCTAAAATTTTCTCTTATACGTTTAAAATACATTTGTTTCATTTATGCTAATGTAGAAATTAATTTTGTACCAAAAACAACTTAGGAAACTTATCTAACCTTATTGCAACAAGCTCAATTTAATTCAGTCTAATCCAACTAAATATATTTTAGGTAGGTTTACAATAATTTAATAAACAAATACAGTTTAATATATATTTTTCGTTAGGTTCAGAATGATTTTTTTGTGAAATTATTGCATACACAAATTTTCGCTTTCCTTATTCGGCAACAAGAGCGTTGCTATTTAAGCCAAAACCGCAAGTTTTACCTATTCAGCACGACATACACATTCATAACTTGTTTCAAAACGTTTATTATCGATAATATAAGAGTGAAGACAGGCGAGCAAGCTGTTCATTGTTCATAACTATGTGAGAGTAAATGCAACACGTGAACAAGTTCATTATTCATAATGTGACAGTGAACCTAAGAAGTGAACGTGATGTTCATTATTCGTAACTTTCCCAGACAATGAACAAGCTGAGCCCCGTTAACTCACCCAACAAACTAATATCAAAAACAATTCCAACAAACTAATGGGCAACAAAATATTGACGAATTGTCCATTTCCAGCCGAAGTTATGTACCAACGGGCTCAATTTCAACACAATTCTAGCAACTAACTTACTAACTAGTTTTTCTATGTTGCTACTAACGCAGTTTATCTAAATAATGACGAATGAACAAAAATCTGCCAGATTTTTAAAAGCAAGTTTTAAAATTCCATGTAAAACATAAAATAATTTACGCGTGAAAATAAATAAATTTACGCGTGTAAATGCAATGATTCATTATTAATATGTAAACAAAAAAAGTTAACTAAAACTCTCTCCCCCACTCAACTTAATTACTTTATTACATTGTCGTCTAAATTATACTTTGCTTACAAATGTAACTATATATTGTAGCCTCTACGAGGGTAGTAACTACATATTGTAGCCTCTACGAGGGTAGTAATTACATATTGTAGCCTCTACGAGGGTAGTAATTACATATTGTAGCCTCTACGAGGGTAGTAATTACATATTGTAGCCTCTACGAGGGTAGTAATTACATATTGTAGCCTCTACGAGGGTAGTAATTACATATTGTAGCCTCTACGAGGGTAGTAATTACATATTGTAGCCTCTACGAGGGTAGTAATTACATATTGTAGCCTCTACGAGGGTAGTAATTACATATTGTAGCCTCTACGAGGGTAGTAACTACATATTGTACCCTCTACGAGGGTAGTAACTACATATTGTAGCCCCTACGAGGGTAGTAACTACATATTGTAGCCCCTACGAGGGTAGTAACTACATATTGTAGCCCCTACGAGGGTAGTAATTACATATTGTAGCCTCTACGAGGGTAGTAATTACATATTGTAGCCTCTACGAGGGTAGTAATTACATATTGTAGCCTCTACGAGGGTAGTAATTACATATTGTAGCCTCTACGAGGGTAGTAACTATATATTGTAGCCTCTACGAGGGTAGTAATTACATATTGTAGCCTCTACGAGGGTAGTAATTACATATTGTAGCCTCTACGAGGGTAGTAATTACATATTGTAGCCTCTACGAGGGTAGTGACTACATATTGTAGCCTCTACGTGGGTAGTAACTACATACTGTAGCCTCTACGAGGGTAGTAATTACATATTGTAGCCTCTACGAGGGTAGTAACTACATATTGTAGCCCCTACGAGGGTAGTAATTACATATTGTAGCCTCTACGAGGGTAGTAATTACATATTGTAGCCCCTACGTGGGTAGTAACTACATATTGTAGCCTCTACGAGGGTAGTAACTACATATTGTAGCCCCTACGAGGGTAGTAACTACATATTGTAGCCCCTACGAGGGTAGTAATTACATACTGTAGCCTCTACGAGGGTAGTAATTACATATTGTAGCCCCTATAATACATATTGTAGCCCCTACGAGGGTAGTAACTACATATTGTAGCCCCTACGAGGGTAGTAATTACATATTGTAGCCTCTACGAGGGTAGTAATTACATATTGTAGCCCCTACGTGGGTAGTAACTACATATTGTAGCCCCTACGAGGGTAGTAACTACATATTGTAGCCCCTACGAGGGTAGTAACTACATATTGTAGCCCCTACGAGGGTAGTAACTACATATTGTAGCCCCTACGAGGGTAGTAATTACATATTGTAGCCTCTACGAGGGTAGTAATTACATACTGTAGCCCCTACGTGGGTAGTAACTACATATTGTAGCCCCAACGAGGGTAGTAACTACATATTGTAGCCCCTACGAGGGTAGTAATTACATATTGTAGCCTCTACGAGGGTAGTAATTACATATTGTAGCCACTACGAGGGTAGTAATTACATATTGTAGCCTCTACGAGGGTAGTAACTACATATTGTAGCCCCTACGAGGGTAGTAACTACATATTGTAGCCCCTACGAGGGTAGTAATTACATATTGTAGCCCCTACGAGGGTAGTAACTACATATTGTAGCCTCTACGAGGGTAGTAATTACATATTGTAGCCCCTATGAGGGTAGTAACTATATATTGTAGCCTCTACGAGGGTAGTAACTAAATATTGTAGCCCCTACGAGGGTAGTAACTACATATTGTAGCCCCTACGAGGGTAGTAACTATATATTGTAGCCCCTACGAGGGTAGTAACTACATATTGTAGCCCCTACGAGGGTAGTAAATATATATTGTAGCCTCTACGAGGGTAGTAATTACATATTGTAGCCCCTACGAGGGTAGTAACTACATATTGTAGCCCCTACGAGGGTAGTAACTACATATTGTAGCCCCTACGAGGGTAATAATTACATATTGTAGCTTCTACGAGGGTAGTAATTACACATTGTAGCCCCTACGAGGGTAGTAATTACATATTGTAGCCTCTACGAGGGTAGTAATTACATATTGTAGCCCCTACGAGGGTAGTAATTACATATTGTAGCCTCTACGAGGGTAGTGACTACATAATGCAGCCTCTACGAGGGTAGTAACTACATATTGTAGCCCCTACGAGGGTAGTAATTACATATTGTAGCCTCTACGAGGGTAGTAATTACATATTGTTTCTACGAGGGTAGTAACTACATATTGTAGCCCCTACGAGGGTAGTAATTACATATTGTAGCCTCTACGAGGGTAGTGACTACATAATGTAGCCTCTACGAGGGTAGTGACTACATAATGTAGCCTCTACGAGGGTAGTGACTACATATTGTAGCCTCTATGAGGGTAGTAATTACATACTGTAGCCTCTACGAGGGTAGTACCTACATATTGTTGCCTCTACGATGGTAGTAACTACATATTGTAGCCTCTATGAGGGTAGTAATTACATGCTGTAGCCTCTACGAGGGTAGTAACTACATATTGTAGTCTCTATGAGGGAAGTAACTGCATACTGTAGTCTCTACAAGGGTAATGTCTACATAATGTAGCCTCTACGAGGGTAATGTCTACATAATGTAGCCTCTACATATTGTATCCTCTACCAAGGTAATTACTATACATAATACAACTAATATTACAATATCTCGTGTTAAAACTAGCTCAGCGTGTGTAATCTCACGAATCCCAGCGCACCGTCCACCTTCATGCGCTAATCCACTAGGTACCGACGCTCGTCTGTCCTCCTGGCACCACCATCAAGTGCGATATTATAAATGATACAAAATACCGACAAGTTGCTTAAGATATATGCAACACTTAGGTATCTTTATTACCCTTGACAATAAAGATGCCTTGGTAATGTGTGTCGTTCATTATCTTGTGGCAAACCATTTTACCAGAGAAAGATAAATAAACAACAACACAGACGTGAAAGGCTTGATAAGAAGCAACTTTCTTTTACATTGCAAGGACTAGGTACAAGAGGGTACAGATGGAAGCTAAAGACACAGTAACAAGAACACAGATAGAAGCTAGACACAGGTACATGAACACACAGATAGAAGCTAGACACAGTAACAAGAACACAGATAGAAGCTAGACACAGGTACATGAACACACAGATAGAAGCTAGACACAGGTACATGAACACACAGATAGAAGCTAGACACTGGTACATGAACACACAGATAGAAGCTAGACACAGGAACATGAACACACAGATAGAAGCTAGACACAGGTACATGAACACACAGATAGAAGCTAGACACAGGTACATGAACACACAGATAGAAGCTAGACACAGGTACATGAACACACAGATAGAAGCTAGACACAGGTACATGAACACACAGATAGAAGCTAGACACTGGAACAAGAACACACAGATAGAAGCTAGACACTGAAACAAGAACACACAGATAGAAGCTAGACACAGGTACATGAACACACAGATAGAAGCTAGACACAGGTACATGAACACACAGATAGAAGCTAGACACAGGTACATGAACACACAGATAGAAGCTAGACACTGGAACAAGAACACACAGATAGAAGCTAGACACAGGTACATGAACACACAGATAGAAGCTAGACACAGGTACATGAACACACAGATAGAAGCTAGACACTGGAACAAGAACACACAGATAGAAGCTAGACACAGGTACATGAACACACAGATAGAAGCTAGACACTGGAACAAGAACACACAGATAGAAGCTAGACACAGGAACATGAACACACAGATAGAAGCTAGACACAGGTACATGAACACACAGATAGAAGCTAGACACAGGAACATGAACACACAGATAGAAGCTAGACACAGGAACAAGAACACACAGATAGAAGCTAGACACAGGAACATGAACACACAGATAGAAGCTAGACACAGGTACATGAACACATAGATAGAAGCTAGACACAGGAACATGAACACACAGATAGAAGCTAGACACAGAAACAAGAACACACAGATAGAAGCTAGACACAGGTACATGAACACACAGATAGAAGCTAGACACAGAAACAAGAACACACAGATAGAAGCTAGACACAGGTACATGAACACACAGATAGAAGCTAGACACTGGTACATGAACACACAGATAGAAGCTAGACACTGGTACATGAACACACAGATAGAAGCTAGACACAGGTACATGAACACACAGATAGAAGCTAGACACTGGTACATGAACACACAGATAGAAGCTAGACACAGAAACAAGAACACACAGATAGAAGCTAGACACAGGAACAAGAACACACAGATAGAAGCTAGACACAGGAACAAGAACACACAGATAGAAGCTAGACACAGGAACAAGAACACACAGATAGAAGCTAGACACAGAAACAAGAACACACAGATAGAAGCTAGACACAGGAACATGAACACACAGATAGAAGCTAGACACAGGAACAAGAACACACAGATAGAAGCTAGACACAGAAACAAGAACACACAGATAGAAGCTAGACACAGGTACATGAACACACAGATAGAAGCTAGACACAGAAACAAGAACACACAGATAGAAGCTAGACACAGGTACATGAACACACAGATAGAAGCTAGACACAGGAACATGAACACACAGATAGAAGCTAGACACAGGAACATGAACACACAGATAGAAGCTAGACACAGGAACATGAACACACAGATAGAAGCTAGACACAGGTACATGAACACACAGATAGAAGCTAGACACAGGTACATGAACACACAGATAGAAGCTAGACACAGGTACATGAACACACAGATAGAAGCTAGACACAGGTACATGAACACACAGATAGAAGCTAGACACAGGAACAAGAACACACAGATAGAAGCTAGACACAGAAACAAGAACACACAGATAGAAGCTAGACACAGGTACATGAACACACAGATAGAAGCTAGACACAGGAACATGAACACACAGATAGAAGCTAGACACAGGAACAAGAACACACAGATAGAAGCTAGACACAGGTACATGAACACACAGATAGAAGCTAGACACAGGAACATGAACACACAGATAGCTAGACACAGGAACAAGAACACACAGATAGAAGCTAGACACAGAAACAAGAACACACAGATAGAAGCTAGACACAGGAACATGAACACACAGATAGAAGCTAGACACAGGTACATGAACACACAGATAGAAGCTAGACACAGGTACGTGAACACACAGATAGAAGCTAGACACAGGTACATGAACACACAGATAGAAGCTAGACACAGGAACAAGAACACACAGATAGAAGCTAGACACAGAAACAAGAACACGCAGATAGAAGCTAGACACAGGTTCATGAACACACAGATAGAAGCTAGACACAGGTACATGAACACACAGATAGAAGCTAGACACAGGTACATGAACACACAGATAGAAGCTAGACACAGGAACATGAACACACAGATAGAAGCTAGACACAGGTACATGAACACACAGATAGAAGCTAGACACAGGTACATGAACACACAGATAGAAGCTAGACACAGGTACATGAACACATAGATAGAAGCTAGACACAGGTACATGAACACACAGATAGAAGCTAGACACAGGAACAAGAACACACAGATAGAAGCTAGACACAGGAACAAGAACACACAGATAGAAGCTAGACACAGGTACATGAACACACAGATAGAAGCTAGACACAGGTACATGAACACATAGATAGAAGCTAGACACAGGTACATGAACACACAGATAGAAGCTAGACACAGGAACAAGAACACACAGATAGAAGCTAGACACAGGAACAAGAACACACAGATAGAAGCTAGACACAGGTACATGAACACACAGATAGAAGCTAAAGACACATGTACAAAAACACACAGAGAGACGCTAAAATAACAGAGGGAAGTTAGAAACACAGGTACAGAAACGTTAAGAGGCATTATATTTTAAATTTGTTTTCCACTACAATCACCGCCACCTTCCCGATGATCTGGCAGAGTACCACTCAGGTAGTGCTTGTAGCAATTCCTTCACAGTGACTGCACTCTAGCTCAGGGGTGCCTGTAATCACCTCCACATATATTACACCCCCACCTGTTGCTCTCACACATTATATATTCTACACTGATGCGCTTTACCACCTTAAAGGGAACATTTTGCTGGCGCTCTGTCGTTTTGTACCGAATCACAAGTACATATTTATATCTAAATTTTTAAAACAGTTATGAAAAACACACGTACCAGAGTGAGATATTTATTACGACGATGTTTCGAACTAAATATGGGTTTATTAGGTCTTCATAAAGACGTATTTGTCAATTACAAGGAATCCAACAATTTCAAATATCCCGCACACAGAGAAGCTGAAAACGACGTTTCGGTTCGACTTATACCATTAATGTGACGTAAATGACTCAAGTCGGACCGAAACGTCGTCATAGGCTTCTATTTCCCATGTGCGGGTTATATATGTATTGCTCCAGTAATGGTACTGTCCATTTTTTTCTGTATTTCAAGTTTATCTTAGTTAATTTACAAATTTGCACCTACACAGCATACACTCAAAATGTACATCGTTCTGTCTAGACGATTCATCAGCCAACATATATTAAAGACGTTCGCAGGAGAGATTGTGAAGGACCTGCCTAGTATGGGCCAACAGACCTGCTGCAGTGTTCCTCCCTTATGTTCTTATGTTCATTCTCAAGTTACTTCCCAGAAACAATGACCACACTGCTTTAAAAATAGTCACAAAAACACCTAAACACACTTATAACAATCCCAACCTCCTTCTAGGTAGGACACGTAAGTGATTATCAAATGGTATACAATACCGACAGGTTGGAACAGAACTTTGAAACAGAACTTCTCCAGGCTGAAGGACTGACAACCTCAAATCTACGACTTCAAGGGTGATTGACTGATTACATCGTCTTCACATCTCTACTGCTCCCGCCTACTTTCTGTACTCGACTAAAGAAGCATGCTGTGTAGGCGAAATGTTTCGAAATAAAGTTGCCTAAATGTTGCCTATGTGTCTTATCTACCAGGATTTCTCAAACTAGCGTATGGAAGCAACAATCGGGAGGGATCTGTATAAAAATAACCAGAGGATACCTGTACATGGCAGTAGTTCCATGAATCTTTCCCTAGTTACAGTACACCTGAGTTGATAATCTGAAGTTGATCGTATGAAGCGTGTTAGGCAGGCTACTGCATTAATGTGAAGATAGTTTGTATGTAACGTAAGGAGTTTATACTGTAGGGAAGATGTTCCATAAATGTGTAAATAATGTCAGTGGATATTATTTATACATTTATACAGCATCTTCCCTACAATATACATAATCTATCTTCACAATGGTTACAGTAAGATTTATCCAACCAGGTATATTTATACACCATAGGAAGGTTAGCATGGGCCACCACAGTGACCACAAGTGTAAGTTTTAACAGATGAATCTCCCACCAGCGTGGCTGTGGCGAACTCTAGCTCAAGTCTACTGTATTAATGGTGTTACCATTAATACAGTAGCCTACATAAAGCTTTTAGCTACAAACGAAAATGTGTCAAGAAATCCGGCAACAACTTAAAGATTACCCCTTCGAGGATACGTAAGAGTGGGCAGGTATAAGTGGATCCCTGCTGGATCAAAACGTTTAAAGGTGCCGTAGCTGGTGAACCCAGGTTGTGGCACGCCTGACGGCACACTCGTGGTCCTAGTAAAGTATCCCAGCTCAGGCTGATACACTCCATAACCTCCTGTGTGAAACTCATCCAGCCTGATGGAATGCAACACCATACCCATTCTACGTGACGCTCTCTTCCTTAAATACACTTTTTGCTCTAACTTTCCAGACTTCATATAAATGAGTAGCCACAATAGGCACATTTCATCAATAAACAACACTGCCTTGTAAGATCAGGTATCGTAAATACAATAATTATTAGTATTAATGAACGTGAAATAACAGACTAACAAAAGAACTAGCAGCAAAGTAGAGGCAGAAAAATTATGAATATATTAGTGTATAAAACTGTATATATATACAGGGAGTTATGTGTACATCTCAGTGTGGATAAATTAGGCACATGTGCAACTTTTGGGTATCTTTATTGAGGAAACGTTTCGCCACACAGTGGCTTCATCAGTTCATACGTAGGAGAAACGTTTTCTCAATAAAGATACCCAAGAGTTGCACATGTGTCTAATTTATCAACATGTCGGTTCTCTGAACCATTCATCTACAAACCTGTCAGACACTGCAAGTTCTTGGGATCTTAATACTTAGGAATTCTTCGCTTGCCTAATTCTTGGGCACGACCTACTTCCACATTGAACAAATGTGACACCACCTATGACTGCTGCACCTCTCCTGCCAACGGTTTATAAGCTGCTTCTCCGCACATATGCCGTATTCTATTCAAGATTGATGGACTGAACACATCGACTCAAGGTTGAGGGACTGATTACCTCATTCTCCTCCTGTTCTTCAAGTTTCTCCTACGTATGGACTGATGAAGCCACTGTGTGGCGAAACGTTTCCTCAATAAAGATACCCAAGAGTTGCACATGTGTCTAATTTATCAACATGTCGGTTCTCTGAACCATTCATCTACAAACATCTCAGTGTATATACAACGGGAGTTGTGTGTGTATCTCAGTGTATATACAACGGGAGTTGCGTGTGTATCTCACTGTATATACAACGGGAGTTGCGTCTGTATCTCACTGTATATACCGACGGGAGTTGCGTGTGTATCTCACTGTATATACAACGGGAGTTGCATGTGTATCTCACTGTATATACAACGGGAGTTGCGTGTGTATCTCACTGTATATACAACGGGAGTTGCGTGTGTATCTCTGTGAATATATACAGAGACCTGAGTACAACACAACCAAAACAAAACCTTGACAAAGACACAATAAATCACAAGGACGATGTAACATTGTACCTCTCGTATCAGACCATCGCCAACCAAAAAAAAAAAAGAAGTATAATATTTCGCTGTACTTGAAGTGACAAAACTAGTAAAAACCATAACAAATTAGAGGAAAATTTAGGCACACAGAAAAAACAGTTCACGGAGTAAATTACATCATTTCGTGTACACGTTAAGAGGTGTTTCCCGTCTCCATGTTTACTTTTCCTCTAACTACTTTTTCTGTACCTGTGCAGAATGCTTCTGTATCTCTCCTTGCATTTCTGCAAACCTTTTAAAAGTTTAAACACATTTGTAATTTTCTCTAAAGATTTTTCAGAGGCTTGAATGTGGGGTAACTACCCTGATGTAACTACCCTGGTGCAAAACTACCCCGGTGTAACTACCCCTGCGTAACTACCCCGGTGTAACTACCCCGGTGTAACTACCCTGGTGCAAAACTACCCCGGTGTAACTACCCCTGTGTAACTACCCCGGTGTAACTACCCCGGTGTAACTACCCCGGTGTAACTACCCCTGTGTAACTACCCCGGTGTAAAACTACCCCGGTGTAACTACCCCTGCGTAACTACCCCTGTGTAACTACCCCGATGTAAAACTACCCCGGTGTAACTACCCCGGTGTAAAGCTACCCCGGTGTATCTCTCCGTGTAAATACACCTTTATAGAGTTAACTAAAATTAACTAACTACAAGCAGGCATCTATAAAAAGTTAACTAGAATTAGCTAACTACAAGCAGAAGTCTACAGAGTTAACTAGAATTAGCCAACTACAAGCAGAAGTCTACAGAGTTAACTAGAATTAGCCAACTACAAGTGGGTAGTAACGAAAATTTAACGAAACATAATTCATAATTCCACATGTAAATATAGAATATATATATGTGTCGTGCCGAATAGGTAAAACTTGCGATTTTAGCTTAACAGCAACGCTCTTCTTTCCGAATAAGGGAAGCGAAAATTTGTGAATGCAATAATTTCGCAAAAAATCACTCTGAACCTAAAGAAAAAAAATATATTTGTGCTTGTTTATTAAATTATTGTAAACTCATCTAAAATATATTTAGTTGGAATAAGCTAAATTAAATTTGCGCTTGTGATAATAAGGTTAGGTAAGTTTTTTAAGGTTCTTTTGGAACAAAATCATTAATATTTACAATAACACAAATTAAAAAAATATATACATCATTAAACGTACAAGAGAAAATTTTTAGAAAGGACTTAATCTTAAGCGAGTTCTTGCTAACTGACCAGCTTTACCTATTCGGCACGACATAATTATATATATATATATATATATATATATATATATATATATATATATATATATATATATATATATATACCTACAAATAATTACAAAGAGGTAACTAAAAAAAGGGTAACTAAACATAATTACGAAGGGGTATCTATAAACCCGAAATTACAAATAATTACAGAGGAAAATATAGGAGAGATAATTACACTGCAAACCCTGCACTCTCAAGCACCATTACTTAGCCCATTATATATGTTGTGTGTGTTATTATGTTATCAACCAGACAATACAAGTGTTATCTTATTAACAGTCAGACTATACCAGTGTTATCTTATTATCAACCAGATAATACAAGTGTTATCTTATTAACAGTCAGACTATACTAGTGTTATCTTATTATCAACCAGACAATACCTGTGTTGTATTATCAACCAGACAATACCTGTGTTGTATTATCAACCAGACAATACCTGTGTTATATTATCAACCAGACAATACCTGTGTTGTATTATCAACCAGACAATACCTGTGTTATATTATCAACCAGACAATACCTGTGTTATATTATCAACCAGATAATACCTGTGCTATATTATTATCAACCAGACAATACTTGTGTTATATTATCAACCAGACAAAACTTGTGTTATATTATCAACCAGACAATACTTGTATTATATTATCAACCAGACAATACTTGTATTATATTATCAACCAGACAATACTTGTGTTATATTATCAACCAGACAATACCTGTGTTACATTATCAACCAGACAATACTTGTGTTATATTATCAACCAGACAAAACTTGTGTTATATTATCAACCAGACAAAACTTGTGTTATATTATCAACCAGACAAAACTTGTGTTATATTATCAACCAGACAAAACTTGTGTTATATTATCAACCAGACAATACTTGTATTATATTATCAACCAGACAATACTTGTGTTATATTATCAACCAGACAATACCTGTGTTACATTATCAACCAGACAATACTTGTGTTATATTATCAACCAGACAATACTTGTGTTATATTATCAACCAGACAATACCTGTGTTACATTATCAACCAGACAATACTTGTGTTATATTATCAACCAGACAAAACTTGTGTTATATTATCAACCAGACAATACTTGTGTTATATTATCAACCAGACAATACTTGTATTATATTATCAACCAGACAATACTTGTGTTATATTATCAACCAGACAATACCTGTGTTACATTATCAACCAGACAATACTTGTGTTATATTATCAACCAGACAATACTTGTGTTATATTATCAACCAGACAATACCTGTGTTACATTATCAACCAGACAATACTTGTGTTATATTATCAACCAGACAAAACTTGTGTTATATTATCAACCAGACAAAACTTGTGTTATATTATCAACCAGACAATACTTGTATTATATTATCAACCAGACAATACTTGTGTTATATTATCAACCAGACAATACCTGTGTTACATTATCAACCAGACAATACTTGTGTTATATTATCAACCAGACAATACTTGTGTTATATTATCAACCAGACAATACCTGTGTTACATTATCAACCAGACAATACTTGTGTTATATTATCAACCAGACAAAACTTGTGTTATATTATCAACCAGACAATACTTGTGTTATATTATCAACCAGACAATACTTGTATTATATTATCAACCAGACAATACTTGTGTTATATTATCAACCAGACAATACCTGTGTTACATTATCAACCAGACAATACTTGTGTTATATTATCAACCAGACAATACCTGTGTTACATTATCAACCAGACAATACCTGTGTTACATTATCAACTAGACAATACCTGTGCTACATTATCAACCAGACAATACCTGTGTTATATTATCAACCAGATAATACCTGTGTTACATTATCAACTAGACAATACCTGTGTTACATTATCAACCAGACAATACCTGTGTTACATTATCAACCAGACAATACCTGTGTTACATTATCAACTAGACAATACCTGTGTTACATTATCAACCAGACAATACCTGTGTTACATTATCAACTAGACAATACCTGTGCTACATTATCAACCAGACAATACCTGTGTTATATTATCAACCAGATAATACCTGTGCTATATTATTATCAACCAGACAATACTTGTGTTATATTATCAACCAGACAAAACTTGTGTTATATTATCAACCAGACAATACTTGTATTATATTATCAACCAGACAATACTTGTATTATATTATCAACCAGACAATACTTGTGTTATATTATCAACCAGACAATACCTGTGTTACATTATCAACCAGACAATACTTGTGTTATATTATCAACCAGACAAAACTTGTGTTATATTATCAACCAGACAATACCTGTGTTACATTATCAACCAGACAATACTTGTGTTATATTATCAACCAGACAATACTTGTGTTATATTATCAACCAGACAATACCTGTGTTACATTATCAACCAGACAATACCTGTGTTACATTATCAACCAGACAATACCTGTGCTACATTATCAACCAGACAATACCTGTGTTATATTATTGTCAACCAGACAATACCTGTGTTATATTATCAACCAGACAATACCTGTGTTATATTATCAACCAGATAATACTTGTGTTATATTATCAACCAGACAATACCTGTGTTATATTATCAACCAGACAATACCTGTGTTATATTATCAACCAGACAATACCTGTGTTATATTATCAACCAGACAATACCTGTGCTATATTATTATCAACCAGACAATACCTGTGTTATATTTTCAACCAGATAATACTTGTGTTATATTATCAACCAGACAATACCTGTGTTATATTATCAACCAGATAATACTTGTGTTATATTATCAACCAGACAATACTTGTGTTATATTATCAACCAGACAATACCTGTGTTACATTATCAACCAGACAATACCTGTGTTATATTATCAACCAGATAATACTTGTGTTATATTATCAACCAGACAATACCTGTGTTATATTATCAACCAGATAATACTTGTGTTATATTATCAACCAGACAATACCTGTGTTATATTATCAACCAGATAATACTTGTGTTATATTATCAACCAGACAATACTTGTGCAATATTATTATCAACCAGACAATACCTGTGTTATATTATTATCAACCAGACAATACCTGTGTTATATTATTATCAACCAGACAATACCTGTGTTATATTATTATCAACCAGACAATACCTGTGTTATATTATTATCAACCAGACAATACCTGTGTTATATTATTATCAACCAGACAATACCTGTGTTATATTATCAACCAGATAATACTTGTGTTATATTATCAACCAGACAATACCTGTGTTATATTATCAACCAGATAATACTTGTGTTATATTATCAACCAGACAATACCTGTGTTATATTATCAACCAGATAATACTTGTGTTATATTATCAACCAGACAATACTTGTGCAATATTATTATCAACCAGACAATACCTGTGTTATATTATTATCAACCAGACAATACCTGTGTTATATTATTATCAACCAGACAATACCTGTGTTATATTATTATCAACCAGACAATACCTGTGTTATATTATTATCAACCAGACAATACCTGTGTTATATTATTATCAACCAGACAATACCTGTGTTATATTATTATCAACCAGACAATACCTGTGTTATATTATTATCAACCAGATAATACTTGTGTTATATTATCAACCAGACAATACCTGTGTTATATTATCAACCAGATAATACTTGTGTTATATTATCAACCAGACAATACTTGTGTTATATTATCAACCAGACAATACCTGTGTTACATTATCAACCAGACAATACCTGTGTTATATTATCAACCAGATAATACTTGTGTTATATTATCAACCAGACAATACCTGTGTTATATTATCAACCAGATAATACTTGTGTTATATTATCAACCAGACAATACCTGTGTTATATTATCAACCAGATAATACTTGTGTTATATTATCAACCAGACAATACCTGTGTTATATTATCAACCAGATAATACTTGTGTTATATTATCAACCAGACAATACTTGTGCAATATTATTATCAACCAGACAATACCTGTGTTATATTATTATCAACCAGACAATACCTGTGTTATATTATTATCAACCAGACAATACCTGTGTTATATTATTATCAACCAGACAATACTTGTGCTATATTATTATCAACCAGACAATACCTGTGTTATATTATTATCAACCAGACAATACCTGTGTTATATTATTATCAACCAGACAATACCTGTGTTATATTATCAACCAGATAATACTTGTGTTATATTATCAACCAGATAATACTTGTGTTATATTATCAACCAGACAATACTTGTGTTATATTATCAACCAGACAATACTTGTGTTATATTATCAACCAGACAATACTTGTGTTATATTATCAACCAGACAATACTTGTGTTATATTATCAACCAGACAATACTTGTGTTATATTATCAACCAGACAATACTTGTGTTATATTATCAACCAGACAATACTTGTGTTATATTATCAACCAGATAATACTTGTGTTATATTATCAACCAGATAATACTTGTGTTATATTATCAACCAGACAATACTTGTGTTATATTATCAACCAGACAATACTTGTGTTATATTATCAACCAGACAATACTTGTGTTATATTATCAACCAGATAATACTTGTGTTATATTATCAACCAGATAATACCTGTGTTATATTATCAACCAGACAATACCTGTGCTATATTATTATCAACCAGACAATACCTGTGTTATATTTTCAACCAGATAATACTTGTGTTATATTATCAACCAGACAATACTTTTGCTATATTATTATCAACCAGACAATACTTGTGCAATATTATCATCATCAACCAGACAATAACATCAGGAGCAAACTTCTAGAGATTATATTAAAGGAGGAAGCTTGTTAGGAACACTGCCTCAGTGTTTACACCTGAGTTAGGAACACTGCCTCAGTGTTTACACCTGAGTTAGGAACACTGCCTCAGTGTTTACACCTGAGTTAGGAACACTGCCTCAGTGTTTACACCTGAGTTAGGAACACTGCCTCAGTGTTTACACCTGAGTTAGGAACACTGCCTCAGTGTTTACACCTGAGTTAGGAACACTGCCTCAGTGTTTACACCTGAGTTAGGAGCACTGCCTCAGTGTTTACACCTGAGTTAGGAACACTGCCTCAGTGTTTACACCTGAGATAGGAACACTGCCTCAGTGTTTACACCTGAGATAGGAACACTGCCTCAGTGTTTACACCTGAGTTAGGAACACTGCCTCAGTGTTTACACCTGAGTTAGGAACACTGCCTCAGTGTTTACACCTGAGTTAGGAACACTGCCTCAGTGTTTACACCTGAGTTAGTAGCACTGCCTCAGTGTTTACACCTGAGTTAGGAACACTGCCTCAGTGTTTACACCTGAGTTAGGAACACTGCCTCAGTGTTTACACCTGAGTTAGGAACACTGCCTCAGTGTTTACACCTGAGTTAGGAACACTGCCTCAGTGTTTACACCTGAGTTAGGAACACTGCCTCAGTGTTTACATCTGAGTTAGGAGCACTGCCTCAGTGTTTACACCTGAGTTAGGAACACTGCCTCAGTGTTTACACCTGAGATAGGAACACTGCCTCAGTGTTTACACCTGAGATAGGAACACTGCCTCAGTGTTTACACCTGAGTTAGGAACACTGCCTCAGTGTTTACACCTGAGTTAGGAACACTGCCTCAGTGTTTACACCTGAGTTAGGAACACTGCCTCAGTGTTTACACCTGAGTTAGGAGCACTGCCTCAGTGTTTACACCTGAGTTAGGAACACTGCCTCAGTGTTTACACCTGAGTTAGGAACACTGCCTCAGTGTTTACACCTGAGTTAGGAACACTGCCTCAGTGTTTACACCTGAGTTAGGAACACTGCCTCAGTGTTTACACCTGAGTTAGGAACACTGCCTCAGTGTTTACACCTGAGTTAGGAACACTGCCTCAGTGTTTACACCTGAGTTAAACATCGCTCACTCTCACATACCCTCATCTTTCCTTCATTTAATATATTTAAAATACATACAGCACAAGAGTTCTACACACCCACACAATATTACATTTATATACATATATTACAGGGCTAAAAGTTCATTGACGGAGCCATGATCTGGGATAGCCTAACGAGCCCTGAAACCAGACCTGCTTCCCCCAACAACTACAAACAGTCGCACTGGGATGGCCCAGTAGTGGAGAATATGGCCTCAACAAAACCTCAGAGTGTGTCAGGGAAGGATAGAGCCTGCCTCCTGGCAGTGACAGCTCCTCATGCAGGGGACTTTCTGTTGGCTGTTCCCAACTCCAGCCATGGTACACGTCTTGACCCACAGACCATCTGCATTGGTGTTGCCCATCGACTTGCCGCCCCTATTTGTGGCAGTGAAGCAGCAGACCGATCCGGGAACCATGGTCTTGTGTGCCGTAAATCCGAGGAAAACATTGCAAGACATGAGGAAGTTAATGACATCAAGAGGAGCCTCACAACAGCCGGATGCCCAGCAGTAAGGGAGCCACCCCAACTATGCAGATCTGATGGCAGCGCCAGAAGTGTCCAGATGGTATCACCCTTCAAGCCTGGACAGACGGTAAGGTGGTGTGGGACTACATATGTTCATCTACCTTGGCTGATACCCATCTCCAATACACCAATGAGGAAGGAGGGGCAGGTGTCAGCTTCAGGGAGTCCCAAAAGTCTAGAAAATATAGAGACCTTGGCCATCATTGTATGTCTGTTTCCACAGGCTCAGAGACCCTTGGCTCATGAGGAAAGAGTGCATCTACACTGACATCATTACTGAAGAAACTTTCGATCCTGGACCTTGGTCGCTCGAAACAACTCATCAGGGTAACCAGGGATCCCAGGGCAGCTAGTTTTCTGTTCCAGTGACTCAGTGCAGCTGTTCAGAGGGGTAATGCATGCTGTATTTTGGGCACACGCCCCAGCTCTGAGGAGCTAGATGAGATTTCAGAATTATGAGTGACAAACACGTAAAAATATGTACTAGACATATATCTCTCGCACCTCATGCCATCTCTGTATTAGCAATGTACTTCTTAATCTTCAGTATCATATGTAATATATATATATATATATATATATATATATATATATATATATATATATATATATATATACATCATTCACACACACGAGTCATTTCATACGTCATGGTAACTATTTTTTTTATTGAGGACGGTACTATAAATGGAAAAATTCGAAATATACATTTAAAACCTCATAAAAATAAACATTAAATGGCGTCATCATTTTGGGCCTATACATAGGCGTTTAAAATAAATAAGCCCCAAAAGATAGCACTTTTCATCATTTTGTTTTCATTAGTCGTGAAAAAACATTATATACTGCAAGGAATATAACAACACGACTCAACAACTTCACTGTAGTTCCCCTGACTCGAAAAGTGGTAATAATAAGCTTGTAAACAAACCTGGGAACGAGTGGGAGTTGAACCCATGGCGAGTGAGTCCTGTTCGTTTCAGGACTCACTTGTCCTGGGTTCAAGTCCCACCGGTTCCGTGAGTAGTCTCCCTCGTTATTCATCAGTAGTTAAATAACAAAAAAAGGCACAATGCCGTGACTGGAACGATACACAAATAACCCGCACATAAAAGAGAGAAGCTTACGACGACGTTTCGGTCCGACTTGGACCATTTGCAAAGTCACACTAACCAGAAGTGGAGCAGGACGGCTATATATAGGCAGCAAGAGGTGGTGGTGGTAGTAGTAGTAGTAGTAGTAGTAGTAGTAGTAGTAGTAGTAGTACAAGAATGGTATATAATACCGACTGGCTCGTCCTCCTTATTCCCCACTTCTACCACTACCACAACTACTACCTCTTCTACTACTACTACTACTACTACTACTACTACTACTACTACTACTACTGATGAAATTAAGACACATGTGCGGCGTCTGGGTGTCTTTGTTGTGGACGTTTCGCCATCCATCACTCACTGAGGGATGGTAGTGCTCGAACACCCACCTTACTCTTCTGACATCACTCACTGGGGATGGTAGTGCTGGAACACCCACCTTACTCTCCTGACATCACTCACTGGGGGATGGTAGTGCTAGAACACCCACCTTACTCTTCTGACATCACTCACTGGGGGATGGTAGTGCTAGAACACCCACCTTACTCTCCTGACATCACTCACTGGGGGATGGTAGTGCTAGAACACCCACCTTACTCTTCTGACATCACTCACTGGGGATGGTAGTGCTGGAACACCCACCTTACTATCCTGACATCACTCACTGGGGGATGGTAGTGCTAGAACACCCACCTTACTCTCCTGACATCACTCACTGGGGGATGGTAGTGCTGGAACACACACCTTACTCTCCTGACATCACTCACTGGGGGATGGTAGTGCTAGAACACCCACCTTACTCTCCTGACATCACTCACTGGCGGATGGTAGTGCTAGAACACACACCTTACTCTCCTGACATCACTCACTGGCGGATGGTAGTGCTAGAACACACACCTTACTCTCCTGACATCACTCACTGGGGGATGGTAGTGCTGGAACACCCACCTTACTCTCCTGACATCACTCACTGGGGGATGGTAGTGCTGGAACACCCACCTTACTCTCCTGACATCACTCACTGGCGGATGGTAGTGCTAGAACACACACCTTACTCTCCTGACATCACTCACTGGGGGATGGTAGTGCTGGAACACCCACCTTACTCTCCTGACATCACTCACTGGGGAATGGTAGTGCTAGAACACACACCTTACTCTCCTGACATCACTCACTGGCGGATGGTAGTGCTAGAACACCCACCTTACTCTCCTGACATCACTCACTGGGGGATGGTAGTGCTGGAACACCCACCATACTCTCCTGACATCACTCACTGGGGGATGGTAGTGCTGGAACACCCACCTTACTCTCCTGACATCACTCACTGGCGGATGGTAGTGCTAGAACACACACCTTACTCTCCTGACATCACTCACTGGGGGATGGTAGTGCTGGAACACCCACCATACTCTCCTGACATCACTCACTGGGGGATGGTAGTGCTGGAACACCCACCTTACTCTCCTGACATCACTCACTGGCGGATGGTAGTGCTAGAACACACACCTTACTCTTCTGACATCACTCACTGGGGATGGTAGTGCTGGAACACCCACCTTACTCTCCTGACATCACTCACTGGGGGATGGTAGTGCTAGAACACCCACCTTACTCTTCTGACATCACTCACTGGGGATGGTAGTGCTGGAACACCCACCTTACTATCCTGACATCACTCACTGGCGGATGGTAGTGCTAGAACACCCACCTTACTCTTCTGACATCACTCACTGGGGATGGTAGTGCTGGAACACACACCTTACTCTTCTGACATCACTCACTGGGGATGGTAGTGCTGGAACACCCACCTTACTCTCCTGACATCACTCACTGGGGGATGGTAGTGCTGGAACACCCACATTACTCTCCTGACATCACTCACTGGGGGATGGTAGTGCTGGAACACCCACCTTACTCTCCTGACATCACTCACTGGGGGATGGTAGTGCTGGA
>NC_091298.1:52799890-52802390 GCF_038502225.1 Cherax quadricarinatus
GGTGGTGGTGGTGGTGGTGGTGGTAGGGCTGGTGGTCGTCGTAGAGGTTTAGCATGTATCGAGTTGGTGGTGGGAGTGGTAGTTATGGTGATAATGGTGGAGGCTGGTGATGGTGCTCGTGAGGCTGGTGATTGTGTTGGTGGTGATGGTGGTGGAGAACAGTAATAGTGGTGCCAAGCAGAGACTATCAACCTCTACCTACACTAAGGACTTTCGTGTGTTACCTAGGTGTGAGAGTTAAGGATATAAAAGGCTCTCTCCTAATCCTCCAGCTATTGCCAGCTTGAACACTGGGTAAAAATATACCATACAATACTGGGAAAGTGGCATAGAATTTACAGGGAAAGGGTGGGGGCAAAAGTGAATGGTAGATGTGAGCTACAAGTACCTCTTTCTTAAACTAATCTTGGTACTCCACTGACACTGTTCACACTTATTTCCGCTGATTGATGGCAAAAACAAATTTTGATTCTGCTAATTCGACAAAGAATAACCTTGCAGAATAGGCCAAACTCAGCGACTGGGTTTAATCGGCACAACAAACATTGCCACTGGTTAAGACACATAGGCAACAGTTAGTCATCTTTAATCAGAAAAGTTTCGGATTTCGACAGTATACAAGTCTCCACAGTCGCTTGATCTCCACATTATTTCAGACTATGGAACAGAACTCTTCTTCAGGCTGAGGGACTGACAACCTCAAATCTACGTCTTCAAGGGCGATGGACTGATTACATATTCTTCACATCTCTACTGCCCCTGCCTACTTTCTATACTCGACTGAAGAAGCCTACTGTGTAGGCGAAACGTTTCGGATACCTAACTGTTGCCCGGTGGCCTGGTGGCTAAAGCTCCCGCTTCATACACGGAGGGCCCGGGTTCGATTCCCGGCGGGTGGAAACATTTCGACACGTTTCCTTACACCTGTTGTCCTGTTCACCTAGCAGCAAATAGGTACCTGGGTGTTAGTCGACTGGTGTGGGTCGCATCCTGGGGGACAAGATTAAGGACCCCAATGGAAATAAGTTAGACAGTCCTCGATGACGCACTGACTTTCTTGGGTTATCCTGGGTGGCTAACCCTCCGGGGTTAAAAATCCGAACGAAATCTTATCTTATCTTATCTTATCAACCTGTCGGTATTGTATACCATTAAGATATTCACCAATAGTTACAGTTCTTATAATAATGGTATATAACACCGAGAAGTTAATAAGACATATGTGCAACACTTCGATATCCTTGTTTCCAGAATGTTTTGCTTACATAGTAAGCTTCTTCAGTCGAATAGAGGTGACTGAAATTGGAGACAGAAAGAGTGGAACCGTAAAGATGAGATCAGTCCCTGAGTCTTGAGAAGAGTCCAGCTCCAGGGTTACTACCAGTGGTTACTACCAGTGGTTACTACCAGTGGTTACTACCAGTGGTTACTACCAGTGGTTATCACCAGTGGTTACTACCAGTGGTTACTACCAGTGGTTATCACCAGTGGTTATCACCAGTGGTTACTACCAGTGGTTACTACCAGTGGTTACTACCAGTGGTTACTACCAGTGGTTACCACCAGTGGCTACCACCAGTGGTTACTACCAGTGGTTACTACCAGTGGTTACTACCAGTGGTTACTACCAGTGGTTACCACCAGTGGTTACTACCAGTGGTTACTACCAGTGGTTACCAGTGGTGCAAGACCTGTTGGCTTAGTGCTTCACCTTAACTGTAATAATGGTAGTGTACCTCAGTCAGGTGTGTACCACTACACTGATACACTACATGCAACACACTGCTACTACATGCAACACACTGCCACACTACACGCAACACACTGCCATTACATGCAACACACTGCCACACTACACGCAACACACTGGCACTACATACAACACACTGCCACACTACACGCAACACACTGCCAGTACATGCAACACTGCCACACTATACACAACACACTGCCACACTACACGCAAGAAACTGCCACACTACACGCAACACACTGCCACACTAAACGCAACACACTGCCACACTAAACGCAATACACTGCCACACTACACGCAATACACTGCCACAATACACGCAACACACTGCCACACTACACGCAACACACTGCCACACTACACGCAACACACTGCCACACTAAACGCAACACACTGCCACACTAAACGCAATACACTGCCACACTAAACGCAATACACTGCCACACTATACGCAACACACTGCCACACTACACGCAACACACTGCCACACTACACGCAACACACTGCCACACTACATGCAACACACTGCCACACTACACGCAACACTGCCACACTACACGCAACACACTGCCACACTACACGCAACACACTGCCACACTACACGCAACACACTGCCACACTACACGCAACACACTGCCACACTACAAGCAACACACTGCCACACTACACGCAACACACTGCCACACTACACGCAACACACTGCCACACTACACGCAACACACTGCCACACTACACGCAACACTGCCA
>NC_091298.1:52804890-52842390 GCF_038502225.1 Cherax quadricarinatus
GCCCCAACAGAACTCTACATCCTTGTGCTGTACGTGGAGCCGCACCAACCAATCCTGAATACTTTGGACCACATGGTGGACAGAGCTATACTGAATCAGGGCAAACAAAACACACTGGGAATCCGAGTACACACTGAACTGAGACTCAAGCCAGTCAGTTATCAGGACAAGAGCAGTGAGGAGTGCGCTGAGCTCCATAATAAGAGCCCTCGCTGGCAATCGCAGCAAAAGTCAACAACACCCTCGCTGTTAGACCTGTCAGTAAAGATCTATCCTTGAAGCTTGAACTGAATCATGCTCTAAGAAATTAGCCAAGGTCATCACTGGTGCTCCACACTTGGGGTTCTCATCCACTGCCGACAAAGATGCACCTCAGGCACCATCTACGGAGAGCAGGGAGATTATTATTATAATCAAGGGGGAAGCGCTAAACCAGGAGGATTATACAGCGCCTGGGGGGGATGTGGAAGGCATTCAGGCTTAATTCGGGGAACTGGAGCACAGATCCAATTCCCTAACTCAAGAGCCCCTCACCAACATCAAGGAACCTTCCTTGAGGGGGAGAGCAGGGAGAGAAGACAACCTCTCTGACCGCAGATATATCAAGGCCACAATCGAGGAGAGGAGTCCGCATCTGAACGCAAACGGCACAGCACGAGAAGCAAGGACTCCCCCTTCTCCTCTCCACGAAGACCACAGCAGAAGCCGGGTTGTCAGGGGTACGCCCAACTTGAAACAAGTACCTTGGCGGAGATCCAGACTCGACACAAAAACTCTCAACTGGAAAAGTACTGAATACACCCGTGCTAACCTTCCTATGCCGTTGGCGTCCAAATGCCGAGCCCTCTCCTGGATTGTGGCTTTGATGTATCTGCGGTTCGAGAAGTTGTCTTCTCTCCCTGTCCTCCTTTGATGGTGCCTGAGGTGCAATATTTGTCAGCAGTGTATGGGAACTCCAAGTGTGGAGCACTATGTGCTACGGAGTACCACACAGGCTGTTGACCTAGTGACTGGGCAAAATAAACAGCCGCCGTCTTTCGAGTAGAAAACCAGTAGCCATTCAAGGCGGCTCACTCCATGCTGCCATCCACTGCCCCTCAAGTCGATGAGAAGCTACCTAAAGAGCAGAGTTAGTGTGGTAGATGTGTGTGTTGGATTTGTGGAGGTGCATTTATCTGTTTATGTTGTAGTGAAAATGGATGTGTATTTATGCTGGATATAGTGATTTATGTTATGTTGCAGTGAATTTGTTTGTTTATGTTATGGTGGCTGAAGTGGATTTATGTCGTTACATTATGGTACTGGAGGTGGATTTGTGTGTTTTGTTATGGTAGTGGAGGTGAAATTATGTGTTTATGTTGTGGTAGTTGAGGTGGATATATGAAACTGTTATAGACCAGGCGCGCCGCCCCCTGTACATTAGTTGCTGGTCATTTCTTGCCCCTGCCCGCCCCTTTCATTAAGAAGGGGGAGGCCAGAGAAGCAGACAAGATGAATGCAAACAACACCTGCAAATGGAGCAGCCGAAGACACCAAGATACTGACCCAACAACTGACAGCTCAACACCACCACCACCACAGCAATACGTACTACAAAACAACCACAGCAACAGTACACCACTAAAGCAACACCGCCAGAGTATCACCACCATAGCATCACCACCACTACCACCAATATCACTACCAACTACCACCATCAACACCACTACCACCAACCACTATCGTCACTAACCGCCAAAACTACCATCACTACCACTGCCAACCACCACCAACAACCACTACCACCAACTACTACCACCTCCAACACCGCTACCATCACCACAACCCCAACACCACTACCATTACCACAACCTCAACACCACTACTACCAACCACCACCACCAGCCACCACCACCCTGCACCTCCAGTGCCGTAACTATCGACACCACCACAGCGGCTGTCCCCGATAACGAACGGAATAGACCGAACGTAAATTGAGGAGGAGGGGCGGGAAGAGGAAGGGACAGAGTGGGTTTGGGGTTAGAGTAGAGGGGAAAAAAGATGATTTAGGGTTAGAGGAAGGGGAAAAAGTTTGGGTTAGAGGAAAATGATGATTTGGGGTTAGAGGGAGGGAACAAATATTTTGGGTTAGAGGAAGGAACACTACGGAAGTATCTTACTTCAGCAACACAAGGCACCGACTTCAGGAACACTACAGAAGTATCTTACTTCAGCAACACAAGGCACCGACTTCAGGAACACTACAGAAGTATCTTACTTCAGCAACACAAGGCACCGACTTCAGGAACACTACAGAAGTAACTTACTTCAGCAACACGAGGCACCGACTTCAGGAATCAATGTATCAAGGTACCCTCCTTGAAGGATCCATGTATCAAGGTTCCCTCCTTGAAGAGTCAATATATCAAGTTACCCTCCTTGAAGAATCCATGTATCAAGGTACTCCTCTTTGAAGTATCAATAGATCAAGGTACTCTTCTTGAAGGTTCCATGTATCAAGGTACGCTCCCTGAAGGATCCATGTATCAAGATAGCCACCTTGACGGGTGCTCCTCCTCACTGCTCACGGACAGTCGCCTTGAGCTCAAGTTTCATAACTTCTCATCTTACGTGGATTTCAACTTTCCCAGCATAGTTGGCGAAGCGCCTCGAGGACACTCACCTTTAACCTTAATGACTAAATATTTACTATTTAGGTCTGAGGGAAGAGCTTATTACTCATCCCATGAGTAAACACACCCCATATTGTGATGCAACACATGGGTAACTGTATTACCAAAACTTTTCGCCTACACAACAAGCTTCTTCAGTCGATTGCAGGAGGATACAACACTGTAGGTGGCAGTAGTTGTTTTGACGTGATCAATCTGTTACCCTTTGTTGTGCAGGCGAAATTTTTCTGCAAGAAAGATAGCCAAGTGTTGCGCATGTCTTATGTCAGTATCGTATACCATGACAAGACATGTGCAACATTTAGGTAACTTGATTCCGAAACGTGCACAGTAGGCTTCCTCAGTCGAGTACAGAGGAGGCAGAAGAGAAATGTAAAGACGATGTAATCAGTCCACCACTCTTGAAGACGTAGTTTTGAGGTGGTCAGTCCCTCAGCCCAGAGAAGAGTTCTGCTCTATAGTCTGGAAGAATGTGAAGGTGAAGCAACAGTACGCGGAGACTTACATACTGTCAAAGGTGAAGTGCAGATAATCTGGACGACAGGAGAGACAGAGACCACTAGTAGTCAGAATGTAATCACTGAGAGATCAGGTCCCTCTCAAATCCATCCCTTCTCACTTGTAACTAGTGGTCAGGCAAACAAGTTGTCGAAGATATTCTCTGTACCGAAATACCGTTGTTGCAGTATCTGACACATTGATGGTAATAATAATGAAGGAGGGGTGTTAATGTTGCAGTTTAAAAACTGTAGTGTAAAGCACCCTTCTGGTAAGACAGTGATGGAGTGAATGATGGTGAAAGTTTTTCTTTTTCGGGCCACCCTGCCTTGGTGGGAATCGGCCAGTGTGATAATAATAAAAAATATATATATAAGAGTGTCGAAACATTTTAATAACATGTCCCTGGCGATATTAACGCTATTCTTGGCCTTAACATTAACGTATTAGTATATTTACAAATGATCATTATCTAATGACAAAGATAATCTTGGAGTCATCTGAAAAGATAAATGAACCCAGCCAATAAGAAATGACTTTCTTTAAAGAGCATACAGTTTACATTTCACAGCCTATATTCTAGATGTGGAAAACTGAACATTTCGGGTCGTCCTGGACCATTATCAAGTTGCGATTAAGAAAGATAGACGGAGAAAGAAAAGAGAAATCATGCAAGATCACTGTCAAGTGAGAAGATAGTCAAGGTCATGAGTATTGAGAAAACTGGAGCACTGGACTACTTTGAAGGAATCTTCAACCATTCTTCTCTGTAACTGAGGAACTCACTGGATTTGCGAAACTTTTCCACAGTAAAGATACCCAAGCACTGCTCCAGCCCGGGCTGAGGGAGTGACCACCTCAAATACTATTTCTCTAAGGCTGGTTGATTCATTACATCATCGTCTCACTACTACACCTGCTGCATCTGTATTTGACTGAAGAAGTCTACTGTGTAGGCGAAACGTTTCAACAATAAAGCTACCCAACTGTTCCACATGTGTCTTAATCATCAGCTTGTCGGTATTTTATACCATTTTCAAGATAAGATGCAGATTACTCTGAAATTGATTAGTATGTCGAAGGCAAAGCTTAATACCCAGAATGTGAAATGTGTTATGAATAACACATTAGAAATACAGTGAGAATTAAGTACAGGGGTCGTCACTGGAGTCGCAGGGTTAAGACAGAAGAAATTCTTTCAAGAGGAAGTTAAGAAGAGTTGTAAATGTAGATGAATGGTTCAGAGAACCGACAAGTTGATAAATTACACATATATGCAACACTTAAGTATCTTTATTGAGGATACCCAAGTGTTGCATGTGTGTCTAATTTATCAGAGTTGTAAAATGTAATAAAGTTGGTAGAATTACCGACAATATGTAAAGTAAAAGGACACAAGTGCAACTAATGTGACATTTTATTGTGGCAACGTTTCGCTCTCCAGGAGCTTTATCAAGCCATTACAAACAATACATGGACACAGAGGGTATTGTTTGTAATGGCTTGATAAAGCTCCTGGAGAGCGAAACGTTGCCACAATAAAATGTCACATTAGTTGCACTTGTGTCCTTTTACTTTACATATTGTCGGTAATTCTACCAACTTTATTACATTGTAAATGTTTAGTATACAATACCGACAAGATGAAGAATTAGACACATACAATATCTGGGTGTCTTTATTGTAGACATATTGCCAGCCAGTGTCTTTATGTCCTTGAATTTGTATTGATAAAGCGAGAGAATAAAGAAGTGAAACAGAGAATCACACAGGCGGAGGAATCGACAATAACAAGAACGCTTAACAGAGCGTGCACGAAGGGAAATATACATACATCCGTGTGCACGGTAAACAAGGTATAAAACCGCCAGTCACAGTGCACTGGAAATTAATATCAAGTTACGGAAAATATGGAGTTTCTTTTTTTCATTCAGCTTAAAACTTGACAGAGGAAACAAAGTGTTAAAAGCAACTAGAAGCTGGTACAGACAGGAGTCGTTCAGTTACATAGCCTCGGGAAAAAGCTGGACAAATACGTGGGTAGGAATGGGTGATTCTGATAAGGATTTGTCTTGTATGGGCCAGTAGGCCTGCTGCAGTATTCCTCCATTTTTGTGTTCTAGATAAAAGGACATATGAGCAACTAATGCGACATTTTATTGTGGCAACGTTTCTCTCTCCAGGAGCTTCGTCAAGCTTGACAAAGCTCCTGGAGAGCGAAACGTCACTATAATAAAATGATACATTAGTTGCATCTGTGACCTTGTACTAATTATCGGTAATTCTACCAACATTATTGCAAGAGCCATTACGAGAGAGAGAGAGAGAGAGAGAGAGAGAGAGAGAGAGAGAGAGAGAGAGAGAGAGAGAGAGAGAGAGAGAGAGAGAGAGAGAGAGAGAGAGAGAGAGAGAGAGAGAGATCCACATAGCGACGCCAGAGAGAAGGACGAACATCAATAGAGGGAATTAAAGTGGTCACAAAATATTCGATATGATAAAATATGTAAGGTACAAGACCCAGATTGTTTGTTAGGTTTGAAGCCTATCGTCTTCCTTAGTCATTAAGGTTCAGTATCACATGCACACAACCAGTAAACAATTGTATGTCTCTCGTGTATACATACACGAGAGACGTACATCTTTGAGTGTATATAAACTACGAGACGTACACATCTCGGTGTAAACACCCTGAAAGACATACACCTCTGCGTGCATACACTGCGTATACACGCATACCTATACGTGTATACACAGCATAAAACATACACCTCTACGTGTATACACAGTATAAAACATACACCTCTACGTGTATACACAGTATAAAACATACACCTCTACGTGTATACACAGTATAAAACATACACCTCTACGTGTATACACAGCATAAAACATACACCTCTACGTGTATACACAGTATAAAACATACACCTCTACGTGTATACACAGTATAAAACATACACCTCTACGTGTATACACAGTATAAAACATACACCTCTACGTGTATACACAGTATAAAACATACACCTCTACGTGTATACACAGTATAAAACATACACCTCTACGTGTATACACAGTATAAAACATACACCTCTACGTGTATACACAGTATAAAACATACACCTCTACGTGTATACACAGTATAAAACATACACCTCTACGTGTATACACAGTATAAAACATACACCTCTGCGTGTATACACAGTATAAAACATACACCTCTGCGTGCATACACAGTATAAAACATACACCTCTACGTGTATACACAGTATAAAACATACACCTCTGCGTGTATACACAGTATAAAACATACACCTCTGCGTGCATACACAGTATAAAACATACACCTCTGCGTGTATACACAGTATAAAACATACACCTCTGCGTGTATACACAGTATAAAACATACACCTCTGCGTGTATACACAGTATAAAACATACACCTCTGCGTGTATACACAGTATAAAACATACACCTCTGCGTGTATACACAGTATAAAACATTCACCTCTGCGTGTATACACAGTATAAAACATACCTCTGCGTGTATACACAGTATAAAACATACACTTACCACAATCTTCAACCCATCCCTGGAAACTGGGCAACTACCCGAGGTATGGAAGACGGCAAATGTAGTTCCCATTTTTAAAAAAGGAGACAGAAAAGAAGCACTAAACTATAGACCTGTGTCACTGACGTGTATAGTATGCAAAGTTATGGAGAAGATTATCAGGAGGAGAGTGGTGGAGCACATGGAACGGAACAAGAGTATAAACGAGAACTAGCACGGATTCATGGAAGGCAAATCCTGTGTCACAAACCTTCTGGAGTTTTATGATAAAGTAACAGAAGTAAGACACGAGAGAGAGGGGTGGGTTGATTGCATCTTCTTGGACTGCAAGGCCTTTGACACAGTTCCTCACAAGGGATTAGTGCAGAAGCTAGAGGATCAGGCGCATATAACAGGAAGGGCACTGCAATGGATCAGAGAAAATCCGACAGGGAGGCAACAACGAGTCATGGTACGTGATGAGGTATCACAGTGGACACCTGTGACGAGCGGGGTCCCACAGGGGTCGGTCCTAGGACCAGTGCTATTTTTGGTATATGTGAACGACATGATGGAAGGGTTAGACTCAGAAGTGTCCCTGTTCGCAGATGATGTGAAGTTAATGAGAATTAAATCAGATGAGGATCAGGCAGGACTTCAAAGAGACCTGGACAGACTGGACACCTGGTCCAGCAACTGGCTTCTCGAATTTAACCCTGCCAAATGCGAAGTCATGAAGATCGGGGAAGGGCACAGAAGACCGCAGACGGAGTATAGGCTAGGTGGCCAAAGACTGCAAACCTCGCTCAAGGAGAAAGATCTTGGGGTGAGTATAACACCGAGCATGTCTCCAGAAGCACACATTAACCAGATAACTGCTGCAGCATATGGGCGCCTGGCAAACCTGAAAACAGCGTTCCGATACCTTAGTAAGGAATCGTTCAAGACATACACCGTGTAAGTCAGGCCCATACTGGAGTATGCAGCACCTGTTTGGAACCCGCACTTGATCAAGCACGTCAAGAAATTAGAGAAAGTGCAAAGGTTTGCGACAAGGTTAGTTCCAGAGCTAAGGGGAATGTCCTATGAAGAAAGGTTAAGGGAAATCGGCCTGACGACACTGGAGGACAGGAAGGTCAGGGGAGACATGATAACGACATATAAAATACTACGCGGAATAGACAAAGTGGACAAAGACAGGATGTTCCAGGGAGGGGACACAGAAACAAGAGGTCACAAATGGAAGTTGAAGACTCAGATGAGCCAAAGGGATATTAGGAAGTATTTTTTCAGTCTTAGAGTTGTCAGGCCGTGGAATAGCCTAGAAAGTGACGTAGTGGAGGCAGGAACCATACATAGTTTTAAGATGAGGTTTGATAAAGCTCATGGAGCAGGGAAAGAGAGGACCCAGTAGCAACCAGTGAAGAGGCGGGCCAGGAGCTAAAACTCGACCCCTGCAACCACAAACAGGTGAGTAAATAGGTGAGGGAGTACACCTCTGCGTGTATACACAGCATAAAACATACACCTCTGCGTGTATACACAGTATAAAACATACACCTCTGCGTGTATACACAGTATAAAACATACACCTCTGCGTGTATACACAGTAAAAAACATACACCTCTGCGTGTATACACAGTATAAAACATACACCTCTGCGTGTATACACAGTATAAAACATACACCTCTGCGTGTATACACAGTAAAAAACATACACCTCTGCGTGTATACACAGTATAAAACATACACCTCTGCGTGTATACACAGTATAAAACATACACCTCTGCGTGTATACACAGTATAAAACATACACCTCTGCGTGTATACACAGTATAAAACATACACCTCTGCGTGTATACACAGTATAAAACATACACCTCTGCGTGTATACACAGTATAAAACATACCTCTGCGTGTATACACAGTATAAAACATACACCTCTGCGTGTATACACAGTATAAAACATACCTCTGCGTGTATACACAGTATAAAACATACCTCTGCGTGTATACACAGTATAAAACATACCTCTGCGTGTATACACAGTATAAAACATACACCTCTGCGTGTATACACAGTATAAAACATACACCTCTGCGTGTATACACAGTATAAAACATACCTCTGCGTGTATACACAGTATAAAACATACCTCTGCGTGTATACACAGCATAAAACATACACCTCTGCGTGTATACACAGTATAAAACATACACCTCTGCGTGTATACACAGTATAAAACATACACCTCTGCGTGTATACACAGTATAAAACATACACCTCTGCGTGTATACACAGTATAAAACATACCTCTGCGTGTATACACAGTATACACAACAAGCGGAGGAGGGGAAAGAAACAATAAATTTTTATCCCGGTAACAAAAAACTCAACAAAACAATGTGTCAGGAGTTTATTCTACATAAACCAAAAAATATATAAATTTTCAGTGAAAAGCTTTGAAAGGTGTGATGGGGAAGAGAGTCAAGATTACCAGGATAATAAAGCAGAAGCAAGGAGGACAACAAGGTGGACAACACAACACTTAAGTTAGCGGCTGACATCGCTGACTGTCCTGCCAGGTGCTGTCAGTGATACAGCTGACACCACTGACTGTCCTGCCTGGTGTTGTCAGCACCACAGCTGACAGCTACACAAGCTTTTATTTACGACAGAAAGGTCGTAAATAAATAAAAGAAAGGTGTCAGAAAGAAAGAAGGGTCGGCCAGAAAGAGTGGTCGGTCAGAAAGAAAGAAAGGGTTCGGCCAGAAAGAGGGGTCGGCCAGAAATAATGAGGGGTCGGTCAGAAGGACCTGCTTGGAATGGGCCAGGAGGTATGTTGTTATGTAGGATAACGATGAAGAAGTTTCTTGGCAAGGAGTTCAGCTGTGTTGTTGGAGCTGTTGTTCTGGTTGAAGATGTTGGATATACAGTTGAGTGATGATTCCGATATCCTGCGACACTCGCTATCTTCCCTGGCGATGAGTCTTGCGTCCCTGTAGTTGATTAAATGGTTGTGGGAGTTTCGGTGTAAAACACAGGCATTCCTTAAATCTTTCATTCTGAATGCCTATTGGTGTTCTGAAATACGTGTTTGGAGGTCTCTGGATGTCTCGTCCACGTATAATTGGTAGCAATCTTTGCAAGGGATTATGTATACCCCTGCACTGGACTGAACCTTGTGGTTTCTCTTACTAGTGATGTCCTTCATGGTGATGGATGTGGAAATAGATACCTGGAATGCGTACTGGGAAGAATGTTGGAGACGTGTTTGACAACGGAGTTAGCGGGAAGGATTATATATCTCCTCTCATTATTATAATCAAGGGGGAAGCGCTAAACCCGGAGGATTATACAGCGCCTGGGGGATATATGTGGAAGGCATTCAGGCTTAATTCGGGGAACTGGAGCACAGATCCAATTTCCTAAATTAAGAGCCCCTCACCAACATCAAGGAACCTTCCTTGAGGGGATATCTCCTCTCAGTGGTATCTTGTCTGGGTGAGTTGATATTATATGCACAGCCTCTGACTCCAAGTCACAATACTTCCTAATATATACTCGCGTACTCTCTGCTCGGGTACATCTGTTTGTGACTTGATAAAGCCCACTGTGTGGGCGAAACGTAGTCAATAAAGGATTACATAATACTGCGTTTGTGTCTATTTTTTCCAATACGCATGTTATCTAAGACACTGAAGCTAATTTCTTGGGTGGGTTTGAGTTTGACAAGGACATGCCAAACACTGGCCGGCAGGCCTGCTTCAGTGTTCCTCCTCATGTTCTTATCGGTTGGACGGTTATGCAGGTGAGAGGGGCTGGTTCAGTAGGCCTGGTGCAGTGTCCTTCCAATCTTATATTATTAAGTTAATCTTGGAAGGGAAGGTTGGCTGACAAGGCCTGGAAGTGTGTGTGGGTGGGGAGCGCAGAAGGGTGGCCCTGGGCCGGGACTGGTGGAAGAGGGTACAAGACTATGGGTGGTTGAAAATTGTTGTGGTGATACAGACAAACTGTTGAAAAAGACATCTCAGGAGATTTATTAGAGGAATCCCAGTTGTACTGCTACTACTACTACTATTACCCTTTCGTTGCTTCCATCTGACTCCTGACTCTCTGTATATTCGTTCTTAGTTATCTCTGTATTAAGACTTAAGAGGCCACTAAATGATTAATTAGACACGTGTGCAACACTTGGGTATCTTTACTGAGGAAACGTTTCGCCACACGGTGACCTGATCAGTCCAATACAAAGAAGAATATTGAAGATGAGAATGAGACTGAGGTAATCATTCCCTCAGGCCATCAATCTTGATAAGACTGATGGATTAATTCCATCGACTCCAGGCTGAGGGACTGATTACCTCAATCTCATTCTGATCTTCAATATTCTTCTTTGTACTGGACTGATGAAGTCACTGTATGGCGAAACGTTTCCTCTCATAAATGTCCTGAACAGCACGTGTCTTCTGACTCCTCTCTACGTTACTCCATACTATGTGTGAAGAGATAAACCCTTGAGGGTTATGCAGCGCAACGTGAATGTTGGTAGAAGTTACACGATTTTTTAGTTGTCCATCATGTGGCGTGCTCGTGAGGCAAAGCTTAGCTGCGGCTGCAAAACATTTAACAGGATTCCATTTCACAGATGTCTGTGTGTGGAGGGGTGAAGGGAGGTTGTTATGGTACACAGCAGGCCAGGATGACAGTTGTATTAGGTCGCTGAGGTCTGCCAGATTACTGACAGTTGAAGCAGGCTGCTGGGGTCTACGAGATTACTGACAGTTAAAGCAAGTTGCTGAGATCTACCAGATCACTAACAGTTGAAGCAGGTCGCTGAGATCTACGAGATCACTAACAGTTGAAGCAGGTCGCTGAGATCTACGAGATCACTAACAGTTGAAGCAGGTCGCTGAGATCTACGAGATCACTAACAGTTGAAGCAGGTCGCTGAGATCTACGAGATCACTAACAGTTGAAGCAGGTCGCTGAGATCTACGAGATCACTAACAGTTGAAGCAGGTCGCTGAGATCTACGAGATCACTAACAGTTGAAGCAGGTCGCTGAGATCTACGAGATCACTAACAGTTGAAGCAGGTCGCTGAGATCTACGAGATCACTAACAGTTGAAGCAGGTCGCTGAGATCTACGAGATCACTAACAGTTGAAGCAGGTCGCTGAGATCTACGAGATCACTAACAGTTGAAGCAGGTCGCTGAGATCTACGAGATCACTAACAGTTGAAGCAGGTCGCTGAGATCTACGAGATCACTAACAGTTGAAGCAGGTCGCTGAGATCTACGAGATCACTAACAGTTGAAGCAGGTCGCTGAGATCTACGAGATCACTAACAGATGAAGCAGGTCGCTGAGATCTACGAGATCACTAACAGTTGAAGCAGGTCGCTGAGATCTACGAGATCACTAACAGTTGAAGCTGGTTGCTTAAGTCTACGAGGTATACCTCACACCAGGAAGTATGACAAAGGTATAGCTCACACCAGGAAGTATGACAAAGGTATAGCTCACACCAGGAAGTATGACAGAGGTTATGGCAGACACTGCCACCGGTACACCTGAAGACAAGACCTAATACTTTGCTGAGGTAAAGTAATTCCTCCCGACAATGGAAAGGATCATATAACACACCGGAGGGAAAAAACAGTTCACGGAAGACAAACTAAAGAAAAAAAAACAACAGAATGGTAAAAGTCAGGAACTGCGAGAGGAAAGAGAAGACATTCAAGACTAAAGAAAAAATGTTTCAGGAAATGTTTACACTAAAGTTGAGAAGAAAAATTCACAAGTCCGGTATTAAGTGTTGCGAAGAGTGAAGTGAGAAACGAAGGTGATCATTAAACAGCAAGTAACTTTGGCAAAGGGGAAACAAAACAGTGCGAAAAATGGAGATGGCCGGCAGACAGGTGGGGGAAAAAAGGGTTGGAAGTATAGTAAGGAAGGGTAGGAGAAATGTCACTGAGAGGCACAGAACCACTGGCAAGACCTGGGTCAAGAGTGAGGTCAAAAGGAAGATCAGCGGAGAGTCAATGGTAAGAGGGAAGGAAAAAGTGAATAGGGGCCAAAGAGAAAGATCAAGAGGACCAAATATGGTTAACAGGCGTCAAAAAGAAAGGTCAAGAGGACCAAAGAGGAGGGTAACGAGGGTTCAAGGAGGAAGGTCGAGAAGAGTCAAAGAGCGTCAAGGTCAGGAGACCAAGAGTACACGAATAAACGTCTTAAAACTCAAATAACTTTCTTCAACATTAAGAAGCTACGCTTGTGCAGCGTGACCTGTGGGAGACCAAGAGATCGATCAAGAGGTCTATCAAAGGGCTACGAGGTCTATCAAAGGGCTACGAGGGATATCAAAGGGCTACGAGGGATATCAAAAGCAAGCTTGAGATACACACACACACACACACAAGACGAAGCTCAAAGAGAATATTAAGAGAGGTCAAGAAAGTCAAGGAGCCCAGCTGAAAATAATTTATTGACCATGAAAAACGTGGTTTAAAACTACACGTGAGCAAACACTAGGACATTTATTAGAAAACGTTTAGTTCTTGGGACCTCGATCAGAAGTGATCAAGGTCCCAGAACCGAAACGTTTTCTATGTCCTAGTGTTTTCCTACCTGTCTTTAAAGACCAATTTGTCGGTATCAGTTACCTGGTCATGGACCGGGCAGCCGGGGCGTTGATCCTCGACACATCCCCTCATGGTAATGTTTGTACCATGAAAAAATGTAAACAGTACGACGTACCATCTGAACTAACTTCCCCATAACTTCAGTTTGTCAGACAAGTAACAATATAATAGAGGGATTTTGATGTGTTTTTAGTCTGTTATAGACTGACATATTCTGTTATCTTGTGATTTTTGCCGTAACTTTCATAGTTTTTTTCACAAATCTTTGAGTCTAAACAGTTATTATTCCTACTAACAAGCGATTATACCTCTGATATACTTTTGATGAGTTTCAAGAGTTTTCTACTCCCGGAGCCCGGCCTTGGGCCAGGCTTATATGGTGCTTGCCCGGTCAACCAGGCTGTTGCTGCTGCTAGTGGTTCGTTGATCCACACATTGTGAGCCACCCTCTTCCAAGTCTACGACGACACTGCTTCACATCTCGGCTCCTCTTTGGAAAGGATCCAGGGCTCTCTGATTGGTTACTTTGGGATGACGAGGAGTTTCCCTACTGGATAATGGCAGCGTCAACAGTTTCATGCGCCAATAATCCAATCTGAAAAAGCCGAAGTTACGAAGATCAGGATCTTCGTAACTTCACTGATAGTTCTTCTCACAGCCCAAAGTTCCCAAGGTTCAAGACAGAGTGGGGCGCAACGTATGAGCAAGTGTAACGCCTCTTGTCCCCGGACGTACATTTTGCCATCAAAGTGGCTAGTTTATTTTGCACCCCATACCCATCCTGTGGAGGGTAGTGCAAGAGCATATGGATAAACAAAAGGCCTAGAAACTAGGCCTTTTGTTTATTCATATATCTACAGTTATATATATATATACCCATATATGTACAGTTCACCCATCTGTTACAAGCAAATTTTGGAAATTTGCTTCATATATCTGGTATCTAAAGTGCCCAAAACTGCTTATGTATCTTCGTTAAACATTACTTGCCATTGTTTATTAAGCAATGATTAGATAATTTAGAAGTTAGTTGACTGCTGTGGATCATATTCTAGGAAAGGACCTAAAAATGTCACCGGTAATAAGCCACAATGAAAGGTTATCTTGAATTATCCTGGGATAAACATAATGAGCTTAAAAAAAACAGATTTATCTTTTTTTTTTTTTTTACCGCTGAATTTACTCCGTAACTTCAGTGGGGTAAACTGAATTTACATTTGAAAGACCAGTCCTACCAAGATATATGATGTGAATAAATGGTTTACCAAACAGACAGGTTGATAAATGAGACTTGTGCAACATTTGGGTATCATTTTTCTGCAAACGTTTCGCCAGCCAGTGACTTCTTCAGTCCAATGTTGAGAAAAGTGAGAGATGAGGAGGAGTTTGAGGTAATCAGTCCTTCAGTCTGGAGTCGATGTGTTTAGTCTACCAGTCTTGATGAAAGTGCAGCATATTCACGGAGATGGAGGTTATATACTAATGAAAGATGAGGTGGAGCAGTAGTAGGCGGTGTCACCAGTGGACAATACCACTAGTGGAAGCAAGTCGTGTTTATAGGTTAGACAAGTACTGAAGAAATCCCTGCATCAAAATCTCAAAATGTTGCTGTGTCTGACAGGATCCTGGGATCTTGATACAGGGATTTCATTAATATTTGTCTAATCTATAGACACGACCTACTTCCACTAGTGCCTTTGTTCGCTGGTGACGCCACCTACCACTGCTCCACCTCATCTGCCTGCAGTAAGTCCTATCTCAGTGAATATGCTGCACTTCTATCAACACTGATGGACTAAACACCTCAAATTCCTCCTCATCTCTCACTTTTCTCCGCACTGGACTGAAGAAGTCACTGCTTGCTGAAACGTTTCCTAAAAAAAAGATACCCAACTGTTTCACAAGCGTCTCATCAAGATACGCACTACCAGCATCCCAGGATGCCACCCACAGCAGCCCAAGATGCCACCCACAGCAGCCCAGGATGCCACCCACAGCAGCCCAGGATGCCACCCACAGCAGCCCAGGATGCCACCCACAGCAGCCCAGGATGCCACCCACAGCAGCCCAGGATGCCACCCACAGCAGCCCAGGATGCCACCCACAGCAGCCCAGGATGCCACCCACAGCATCCCAGGATGCCACCCACAGCATCCCAGGATGCCACCCACAGCATCCCAGGATGCCACCCACAGCAGCCCAGGATGCCACCCACAGCAGCCCAGGGAACCACCCACAGCAGCCCAGGATGCCATCCACAGCAGCCCAGGATGCCACCCACAGCAGCCCAGGATGTCACCAACAGCAGCCCAGGGAACCACCCACAGCAGCCCAGGGAACCACCCACAGCAGCCCAGGATGCCACCCACAGCAGCCCAGGGAACCACCCACAGCAGCCCAGGATGCCACCCACAGCAGCCCAGGGAACCACCCATAGCAGCCCAGGATGCCACCCACAGCAGCCCAGGGAACCACCCACAGCAGCCCAGGGAACCACCCACAGCAGCCCAGGATACCACCCAGAGCAGCCCAGGATGCCAACCACAGCAGCCCAGGGAACCACCCACAGCAGCCCAGGATGCCACCCACAGCAGCCCAGGGAACCACCCATAGCAGCCCAGGATGCCACCCACAGCAGCCCAGGGAACCACCCACAGCAGCCCAGGATGCCACCCACAGCAGCCCAGGGAACCACCCACAGCAGCCCAGGATGCCACCCACAGCAGCCCAGGATGCCACCCACAGCAGCCCAGGATGCCACCCACAGCATCCCAGGATGCCACCCACAGCATCCCAGGATGCCGCCCACAGCAGCCCAGGATGCCACCCACAGCAGCCCAGGATGCCACCCACAGCGTCCCAGGATGCCACCCACAGCATCCCAGGATGCCGCCCACAGCAGCCCAGGATGCCACCCACAGCAGCCCAGGATGCCACCCACAGCAGCCCAGGATGCCACCCACAGCATCCCAGGATGCCACCCACAGCATCCCAGGATGCCACCCACAGCAGCCCAGGATGCCACCCACAGCAGCCCAGGATGCCACCCACAGCATCCCAGGATGCCGCCCACAGCAGCCCAGGATGCCACCCACAGCAGCCCAGGATGCCACCCACAGCAGCCCAGGATGCCACCCACAGCATCCCAGGATGCCACCCACAGCATCCCAGGATGCCACCCACAGCAGCCCAGGATGCCACCCACAGCAGCCCAGGATGCCACCCACAGCATCCCAGGATGCCACCCACAGCATCCCAGGATGCCACCCACAGCATCCCAGGATGCCACCCACAGCAGCCCAGGATGCCACCCACAGTGGCTCAGGATGACTCAACTAAGCAAGGGGAAAGTGGCACCTTTCCTCTTTGACGAGATTTCGCCATAAAACTTTTTCCCGGCACTCTGGACTGACGTGAAAATCACAATTTGAATTCTCCCAACATTTCTGGAGTGCGAGTACCTGAACTCATCGTGCACACTCAACTGGACCGGGTGTGAATTTCTCCTCTGTGGCGAGTGCAGCTTTACACAAATTACGTGAGTTCCAGCTGAGTACAATCCAGAGTATTACCTCCCGAGGGACGATAGATTTTTGATAAAACTTACGATACGAACACTGTAACTTTAACATAGCCATAATAACACCTCTTTCAACACGAACACTATCACTATAATACCGCCATAATAACACTTCTTTCAACACGAACACTATCACTATAATACCGCCATAATAACACTTCTTTCAACACGAACACTATCACTATAATACCGCCATAATAACACTTCTTTCAACACGAACACTATCACTATAATACCGCCATAATAACACTTCTTTCAACATGAACACTATCGCTATAATACCGCCATAATAACACTTCTTTCAACACGAACACTATCACTATAATACCGCCATAATAACACTTCTTTCAACACGAACACTATCACTATAATACCGCCATAATAACACTTCTTTCAACATGAACACTATCACTATAATACCGCCATAATAACACTTCTTTCAACATGAACACTATCACTATAATACCGCCATAATAACACTTCTTTCAACACGAACACTATCACTATAATACCGCCATAATAACACTTCTTTCAACATGAACACTATCACTATAATACCGCCATAATAACACTTCTTTCAACACGAACACTATCACTATAATACCGCCATAATAACACTTCTTTCAACATGAACACTATCGCTATAATACCGCCATAATAACACTTCTTTCAACATGAACACTATCGCTATAATACCGCCATAATAACACTTCTTTCAACACGAACACTATCACTATAATACCGCCATAATAACACTTCTTTCAACACGAACACTATCACTATAATACCGCCATAATAACACTTCTTTCAACATGAACACTATCACTATAATACCGCCATAATAACACTTCTTTCAACACGAACACTATCACTATAATACCGCCATAATAACACTTCTTTCAACACGAACACTATCACTATAATACCGCCATAATAACGCTTCTTTCAACTTCCTATGACGACGTTGTTATCACAGTCATTCGCAAGGGCTAAACCTATAAGCGCCTGGGGATGGGAAAGGCAATCAAATTTCTACAGTTTCTTGTATCAAGAACCCTTTACAAACATCAAGGAACCTCCTCCTTCAAGACAATGCTGTGATAATGTTGGCAGAATTATCGACAATGTGTTAAGAGGAAGGACATATCTGCAAAGTTCCTGGAGAGCGAAACGTTGCCACGAAATATCTTGTTAGTTGCACATATGTCCTCCTACCTAAGAAGGTAATGTTCTTGATTCATGAAATCGTAATAACACGATCAGAAAGAAGTCACGGACAGGGCGAGCCATGGATGAAGTCCCACCAGTTACATGCCACCTACGTACATAAGCAACTTGCTGCCACTGTGATTCGTCCAATATCTCAATTTCTTTAATCAAAATGGCAAAATGGGACATACTCAGCCCAAAGTTAATTCAGTCTTTCCACGAAGAAACACCAGCATTTATCTACCTTGAAATGCATTTGTGATATGTAGTGTTATTGGGCCGTCTAGTACCGTGCACCACAACGCCTTCCTTCATACTGCAAGTTGATCTTCCGAGGCGTTACACTGTTCTCATCAGGCACCTCATTACATACACACCATCTGCTCTCACTGATTGCAAAGACTAACGCTTCAGTGCTACAGCTCAGGTAGTTATGACTGGTCAGGAAAGAGGACAAGTGTTTCCTGACGAGGGCCTTAGTCATATGATTACCCGCCACTGGAGCTTTTAGTCATCTGACCAGGGCCTTCCACTCTTACCCTTTAAAAATTGTGGTCATAATTATGACCATTATGCTCTCACTACTACTTCTACAGCGAATCCAGGCATGCATCTAGGGGAGGGGAGGAAGAGGGGGAGGGAAACAAGGCGGGGAGAAGGAAGAGTGAGAGGATAGGGGAAGGGACGGAAGGACCCACAAATTAAGAATGCCCCCACTTCCTAACAAACAGCAAGATGCTCAAACCTCTCCACTGTCAACAGTCAGTTACTTGTGCAGTATATATGTCCTAGCAACATTTATAGGCAGGCTCCCTTGTCAGGTCTAGTCACGTGACACCCGTTTGAACCACGCACCTAGACCGGAGCCTTCTCCCCCTCACTCTCGACCAAACCAGGGGAAGGTAGACGTATAGGCTGGGCTCGCTACGATTACCAACACACGTCTCCAATAACAGTACTACGACTGCATTCTTGCAACCTTCACTTATATCGAAATCTGACACCACCACGACAAGATCATTACGCAGGATGCTGTAGGTGACGTGGCAGGACTTTGTCATGAGCGAGTCACTCCACCTCAGGACTGACATACGAGCTCTGAACGCCCCCTGGAAAACACAGTGACAGACAGCTTGACAGACTTGAGACATACCATGACTCGTGGACCATCTTCCTTGATGAAACTACCAAACGCTCTCACAATCTTCACAGCAGTAAGGTCGACACTGCTATTCATGCTAACATGGACCATGATAACACAGCAGTAAGATCGACACTCCACCCCTCGCCAGTGTTAACATGGACCATGATAACACAGCAGTAAGATCGACACTCCACCCCTCGCCAGTGTTAACATGGACCATGATAACACAGCAGTAAGGTCGACACTGCTATTCATGCTAACATGGACCATGATAACACAGCAGTAAGATCGACACTCCACCCCTCGCCAGTGTTAACATGGACCATGATAACACAGCAGTAAGATCGACACTCCACCCCTCGCCAGTGTTAACATGGACCATGATAACACAGCAGTAAGATCGACACTCCACCCCTCGCCAGTGTTAACATGGACCATGATAACAGAGCAGTAAGGTCGACACTCCATCCCTCGCCAGTGTTAACATGGACCATGATAACACAGCAATAAGGTCGACACTCCACCCCTCGCCAGTGTTAACATGGACCATGATAACACAGCAATAAGGTCGACACTCCACCCCTCGCTAGTGTTAACATGGACCATGATAACAGAGCAGTAAGGTCGACACTCCACCCCTCCCCAGTGTTAACATGGACCATGATAACACAGCAGTAAGATCGACACTCCACCCCTCGCCAGTGTTAACATGGACCATGATAACACAGCAGTAAGATCGACACTCCACCCCTCGCCAGTGTTAACATGGACCATGATAACACAGCAGTAAGATCGACACTCCACCCCTCGCCAGTGTTAACATGGACCATGATAACACAGCAGTAAGATCGACACTCCACCCCTCGCCAGTGTTAACATGGACCATGATAACACAGCAGTAAGATCGACACTCCACCCCTCGCCAGTGTTAACATGGACCATGATAACACAGCAGTAAGGTCGACTCTCCACCCCTCGCCAGTGTTAGCATGGACCATGATAACACAGCAGTAAGATCGACACTCCACCCTTCGCCATTGTTAACATGGACCATGCTAACAGAGCAGTAAGGTCGACACTCCACCCCTCGCCGTTAACATGGACCATGATAACAGAGCAGTAAGGTCTACACTTCACCCCTCGCCAGTGTTAACATGGACCACGATAACACCACTCCACCCCTCGCCAGTGTTAACATGGACCATGATAACAGAGCAGTAAGGTCGACACTCCACCCCTCGCCAGTGTTAACATGGACCATGATAACACAGCAATAAGGTCGACACTCCACCCCTCGCTAGTGTTAACATGGACCATGATAACAGAGCAGTAAGGTCGACACTCCACCTCTCCCCAGTGTTTACATGGACCATGATAACACCACTCTACCCCTCGCCAGTGTTAACATGGACCATGATAACACAGCAATAAGGTCGACACTCCACCCCTCGCTAGTGTTTACATGGACCATGATAACACCACTCCACCCCTCCCCAGTGTTAACATGGACCATGATAACACCACTCCACCCCTCCCCAGTGTTTACATGGACCATGATAACACCACTCTACCCCTCGCCAGTGTTAACATGGACCATGATAACACCACTCCACCCCTCCCCAGTGTTTACATGGACCATGATAACACCACTCCACCCCTCCCCAGTGTTTACATGGACCATGATAACACCACTCCACCCCTCGCCAGTGTTAACATGGACCATGAGAACCGACATGTGGACACAAAAACAGACGGCTGGCACAGGAGGTGGGTGGGCAGGCTTGATGTAGTGTGTATTTTCAACAACAATTCTGGATATCTTGGCTTGGCTCCTCCACGTTTCCTGCTGATATGAGTACGCGATACATAGGAGAGACTGAGAACGGTGAATGTGAGAGCAAAGGGAAGAGAGAAAGAGAAAGTGAGAGGAAAAGGGAATAGGAGGAAGGAGAAAAGGCAAGACAAACTCTTATTTATTAAAAAATGGATACATCGGTGCTGTGCTGCTGCCCTATTCTTGGATTGATGGAGATGGGAAAGAGAAAAAGAGGGAAACGGAGAAAGGGTAGACTCGTAAAGAGAGACGGAGGTGGAGTAGAGGGAATGGGAAGAGGGGGAGGGGATTAAGTGAGATTGCTTCCAACACAGTGCAAAACAATCCTGAAATGGAGGTGGTGTGGTGGGAAGGAACTCAGTACAGACCCACACGATACGAAAAAGAGGTAATGGCATGATGACTGAGAGAAGTGGCATGATGACAGAAAAGAGGTGGATCTAGAAAAGAAGTGGGATAATGACAAAAGTGGTGGATCTAGAAGAGAAAAGAAATGGGATAATAACAGAAGTGGTGGATCAAGAAGAAAACAGAAGAGAAGTGGTGGATCTAGGATAAAAGAAAATGATACTGATATAGGAGTTGATAGATTTATTGGTTTAGTATGGTCCCAAATGATGGAGAGGCGGAAATGGGAATGGTGGTATCCCAGACCATCCTGAGATGCATTGTTGGGTTCAGTCAGTAGTCAGGAGACCTGAAATGTGTCTAGAGTTTCAACAGTTACATCTTGATTTCCGTCACTCTGAGGGTGGCATCCACTGTATGTCAGCTGACTGTAGCAAAACAAAGCAGTCAAGTACCCCATTTACACACCTATCTTCAAGACAATTTTCTTCAAGGTTAGCTTCTCTCACCACACACACACACACACACACACACACACACACACACACACACACACACACACACACACACACACACACACACACACACACACACCGGTGAAGAGGCGGGGCCAGGAGCTAAGACTCGACTCCTGCAACCACAAATAGGTGAGTACACACACACACACACACACCATACATAGTTTTAAGACAAGGTTTGATAAAGCTCATGGAGAAGGGAGAGAGAGGACCTAGTAGCAATCAGTGAAGAGGCGGGGCCAGGAGCTATGAATCGACCCCTGCAACCACAAATAGGTGAGTACACACACGAAGAAAGATTAGAGCCAGAGACGTAAGAAAGAATTCGTTTAGTGTTAGATGTGCTAAAATAGAATGCACTAGAAGGGCACAAAGATGTCACTCAACACACAACCTGTCCTCCTAACGCCAACTAGTTATTACCTTATTATATTATTACCCTTAATTCTCTCTACATATTCTTATCACGTCACTTCAGGTTAGGTTAACATTCATTAACCAAATTTAAGACATTACAGCTTACAAAGATGTCATTAAATGTAGTGATGCATTAAGGCGAGACAGATATGAAAAGTGGTGGTGAAAGAAGTGTGAAGCAGCGACAATACTAAGGAAGCATATGAGAACAATTACGAGGTTTTAATTCAGAGTTTCCCAGTAGCTTTACTGAGTGTGTTGAGTTACAAGATGATACGCAAGTATGCAGTGAAGGACAGGCGACTGTTTCTCTACAACTTAGTCTGTATCTTATACCAACCAACTTCCATCACATACCATGCAACCCCATCACATACCATGCAACCCCATCACATGCAGCCCCATCTTATACCATGTAGCCCCCACTGAGGGTAAACTGGCAGTTAAATTACAGATTGCGACACTCAGCCTCACCTGGCAGTCTAGACACCATCCTCACCAGTAATAACATTAAACTTACATTACACGTAGGCTATTCATATATATATATATATATATATATATATATATATATATATATATATATATATATATATATATATATATATATATATATATATATATATATATATATAATGTTCACATACATTTATACATACACACACAGGACAGGAGAGATAGGGGGGACATGATAACGACATATAAAATACTGAGAGGAATTGACAAGAATATTCCAGAGATGGGACACAGCAACAAGGGGACACAGTTGGAATTGAAGACACAGATGAATCACAGGAAAGTTAGGAAGTATTTCTTCGGCCACAGAGTAGTCAGGAAGTGGAATAGTTTGGGAAGCGATGTAGTGGAGGCAGGATCCATTTATAGCTTTGAGCAGAGGTATGATAAAGCTAATGGTGCTGGGAGAGTGAGCCAGCAGCGGCCAGTGAAGAGGCGGGGCCAAGAGCTATAACTCGACCCCTGCAATCACAACTAGGTGAATACACACACAATTTCTGAAGCAAGAGCAGTGTTTAACTATCACGACGCCATATAGATATATTTTAAACCAAGTCTTATCTTATTTATAGAGGAACTCGGCCCTTCTGTTCTTCCCTTAGCCAAGATTTAGGGTGAATTTAATGTTGAAACTTTGAATTTCTACAATGTGTTGCAACAAAGTTAACTTATTCTAACAGAGTGAACCATTACTGGTTCAGGAGTCCTCCAGGTCCGGTTCAATAATGTATTACCTACCGAATCTGCACACAGAAATCACTCCCTACGAGAGTAAAGACTGGGCAGGCGATGTAAAATACCTCCGGAATAACATCCAGGTAGACCATGGCCTGGTAGGTAATACTCGCCTCACACACACTAAGTGTCCGTGGTTCAATCCCCGGAAAGGGTAGAAACATTAGGCGTGTTTCCCTACACCTGTTGTCCCGTTCAACTAGTAAGCAAATAGGCATTCAGGTGTTAGCCGACTGGTGTGGGTGGCATCCTGGGGGACAAGATTTAAGACAAACAATGGAAATATGAGAGACCTTGATAAAGCACTGACATTATTGGGTTATCCTGGGTGGCTAACCCTCCGGGGTTAAAAATTCGGACAAAATCCTTGGGAAGAACCGAAAAATGGGTTGAGCGATTTTTTTTCTTTTTTTTGTTACTGGGTTTGAGTTTGAGAAGAACTTACCCAGTGGGCCAGTAGGCCTGCTGCAGTGTTCCTCCTTTCTTATGTTCTCATGTAATCAGATACCAAGCAAGGATTACCGCTAGGAGGATCGACCCTCCCATCACTCCTGCCGTTGAATGATTCGTATGCTTTTAGCGCTTCACGAAATATAGTGAATCCGAGTAATTTGCTTAAGTTTTTTTTCCCATCCAACGTTTTCGTGTTTTCTATTGTTCCCCTCGTATAAAATTTTCTTATATATTGTAAGACTCAAATTTCCTAATGTTACTGGGTGTAGTATCGTCCCAAGCCACAGTCTCGAGCACCACACGTCACTATATCATGTTACTGGGTGTAGTACCGTCCCAAGCCACAGTCTCGAGCACCACACGTCACTACATCATGTTACTGGGTGTAGTACCGTCCCAAGCCACAGTCTCGAGCACTACACGTCACTACATCATGTTACTGTGTGTAGTACCGTCCCAAGCCACAGTCTCGAGCACCACACGTCACTACATCATGTTACTGGGTGTAGTACCGTCCCAAGCCACAGTCTCGAGCACCACACGTCACTACATCATGTTACTGGGTGTAGTACCGTCCCAAGCCACAGTCTCGAGCACCACACGTCACTACATCATGTTACTGAGAGTAGTATCGTCCCAAGCCACAGTCTCGAGCACCACACGTCACCACATCATGTTACTGGGTGTAGTACCGTCCCAAGCCACAGTCTCGAGCACCACACGTCACTACATCATGTTAGTGTGTGTAGTACCGTCCCAAGCCACAGTCTCGAGCACCACACGTCACTACATCATGTTACTGAGTGTAGTATCGTCCCAACCCACAGTCTCGAGCACCACACGTCACTACATGTTACTGACTGTAGTATCGTCCCAAGCCACAGTCTCGAGCCCCACACGTCACTACATCATGTTACTGTGTGTAGTACCGTCCCAAGCCACAGTCTCGAGCACCACACGTCAGTACATCATGTTACTGGGTGTAGTACCGTCCCAAGCCACAGTCTCGAGCACCACACGTCACTACATCATGTTACTGGGTGTAGTACCGTCCCAAGTCACAGTCTCGAGCACCACACGTCAGTACATCATGTTACTGGGTGCAGTACCGTCCCAAGCCACAGTCCCGAGCACCACACGTCACTACATCATGTTACTGAGTGTAGTATCGTCCCAACCCACAGTCCCGAGCACCACACGTCACTACATCATGTTACTGAGTGTAGTATCGTCCCAAGCCACAGTCTCGAGCACCACACGTCACTACATGTTACTGACTGTAGTATCGTCCCAAGCCACAGTCTCGAGCACCACACGTCACTACATCATGTTACTGAGTGTAGCATCGTCCCAAGCCAGTCTCGAGCACCACACGTCATTACATCATGTTACTGAGTGTAGTATCGTCCCAACCCACAGTCTCGAGCACCACACGCCACTACATCATGTTACTGAGTGTAGTACATTCCCAACCCACAGTCCCGAGCACCACACGTCACTACATCATGTTACTGAGTGTAGTATCGTCCCAACCCACAGTCTCGAGCACCACACGTCACTACATCATGTTACTGAGTGTAGTATCGTCCCAACCCACAGTCCCGAGCACCACACGTCACTACATCATGTTACTGAGTGTAGTATCGTCCCAACCCACAGTCCCGAGCACCACACGTCACTACATCATGTTACTGAGTGTAGTATCGTCCCAACCCACAGTCTCGAGCACCACGCGTCACTACATGTTACTGACTGTAGTATCGTCCCAAGCCACAGTCTCGAGCACCACACGTCACTACATCATGTTACTGTGTGTAGTACCGTCCCAAGCCACAGTCTCGAGCACCACACGTCAGTACATCATGTTACTGGGTGTAGTACCGTCCCAAGTCACAGTCTCGAGCACCACACGTCAGTACATCATGTTACTGGGTGCAGTACCGTCCCAAGCCACAGTCCCGAGCACCACACGTCACTACATCATGTTACTGAGTGTAGTATCGTCCCAACCCACAGTCCCGAGCACCACACGTCACTACATCATGTTACTGAGTGTAGTATCGTCCCAAGCCACAGTCTCGAGCACCACACGTCACTACATGTTACTGACTGTAGTATCGTCCCAAGCCACAGTCTCGAGCACCACACGTCACTACATCATGTTACTGAGTGTAGTATCGTCCCAAGCCAGTCTCGAGCACCACACGTCATTACATCATGTTACTGAGTGTAGTATCGTCCCAACCCACAGTCTCGAGCACCACACGCCACTACATCATGTTACTGAGTGTAGTACATTCCCAACCCACAGTCCCGAGCACCACACGTCACTACATCATGTTACTGAGTGTAGTATCGTCCCAACCCACAGTCTCGAGCACCACACGTCACTACATCATGTTACTGAGTGTAGTATCGTCCCAACCCACAGTCCCGAGCACCACACGTCACTACATCATGTTACTGAGTGTAGTATCGTCCCAACCCACAGTCCCGAGCACCACACGTCACTACATCATGTTACTGAGTGTAGTATCGTCCCAACCCACAGTCTCGAGCACCACACGTCACTACATCATGTTACTGAGTGTAGTATCGTCCCAACCCACAGTCTCGAGCACCACACGTCACTACATCATGTTACTGAGTGTAGTATCGTCCCAAGCCACAGTCCCGAGCACCACACGTCACTACATCATGTTACTGAGTGTAGTATCGTCCCAACCCACAGTCTCGAGCACCACACGTCACTACATCATGTTACTGAGTGTAGTATCGTCACAAGCCACAGTCTCGAGCACCACACGTCACTACATCATGTTACTGAGTGTAGTATCGTCCCAACCCACAGTCTCGAGCACCACACGTCACTACATCATGTTACTGAGTGTAGTATCGTCCCAACCCACAGTCTCGAGCACCACACGTCACTACATCATGTTACTGAGTGTAGTATCGTCCCAATCCACAGTCCCAAGCACCACACGTCACTACAGTCCCGAGCACCACACGTCACTACATCATGTTACTGGGTGTAGTACCGTCCCAACCCACAGTCCCGAGCACCACACATCACTACATCATGTTACTGAGTGTAGAATCGTCCCAATCCACAGTCCCGATCACCACACGTCACTACAGTCCCGAGCACCACACGTCCCTACAGTCCCGAGCACCACACGTCCCTACAGTCCCGAGCACCACACGTCACTACAGTCCCGAGCACCACACGTCCCTACAGTCCCGAGCACCACACGTCACTACAGTCCCGAGCACCACACGTCACTACATCATGTTACTGAGTGTAGTATCGTCCCAACCCACAGTCTCGAGCACCACACGTCACTACATGTTACTGACTGTAGTATCGTCCCAAGCCACAGTCTCGAGCACCACACGTAACTACATCATGTTACTGAGTGTAGTATCGTCCCAAGCCAGTCTCGAGCGCCACACGTCACCACATCATGTTACTGAGGGTAGTATCGTCCCAACCCACAGTCTCGAGCACCACACGTCACTACATCATGTTACTGAGTGTAGTATCGTCCCAACCCACAGTCCCGAGCACCACACGTCACTACATCATGATACTGAGTGTAGTATCGTCACAAGCCACAGTCTCGAGCACCACACGTCACTACATCATGTTACTGAGTGTAGTATCGTCCCAACCCACAGTCTCGAGCACCACACGTCACTACATCATGTTACTGAGTGTAGTATCGTCCCAACCCACAGTCTCGAGCACCACAAATCACTACATCATGTTACTGAGTGTAGTATCGTCCCAATCCACAGTCCCGAGCACCACACGTCACTACAGTCCCGAACACCACACGTCACTACAGTCCTGAGCACCACACGTCACTACAGTCCCCAGCACCACACGTCACTACATCATGTTACTGGGTGTAGTACCGTCCCAACCCACAGTCCCGAGCACCACACATCACTACATCATGTTACTGAGTGTAGTATCGTCCCAATTCACAGTCCCGAGCACCACACGTCACTACAGTCCCGAGCACCACACGTCACTACAGTCCCGAGCACCACACGTCACTACAGTCCCGAGCACCACACGTCACTACAGTCCCGAGCACCACACGTCACTACATCATGTTACTGGGTGTAGTCCCGTCCCAACCCACAGTCTCGAGCACCACACGTCACTACATCATGTTACTGAGTGTAGTATCGTCCCAACCCACAGTCCCGAGAACCACACGTCACTACATCATGTTACTGAGTGTAGTACCGTCCCAACCCACAGTCCCGAGCACCACACGTCACTACATCATGTTACTGGGTGTAGTACCGTCCCAACCCACAGTCTCGAGCACCACACGTCACTACATCATGTTACTGAGTGTAGTATCGTCCCAACCCACAGTCCCGAGCACCACACGTCACTACATCATGTTACTGAGTGTAGTATCGTCCCAAGCCACAGTCCCGAGCACCACACGTCACTACATCATGTTACTGAGTGTAGTATCGTCCCAACCCACAATCCCGAGCACCACACGTCACTACATCATGTTACTGAGTGTAGTACCGTCCCAAGCCACAGTCTCGAGCACCTCACGTCACTACATCATGTTACTGAGTGTAGTACCGTCCCAACCCACAGTCCCGAGCACCACACGTCACTACATCATGTTACTGGGTGTAGTACCGTCCCAACCCACAGTCCCGAGCACCACACATCACTACATCATGTTACTGAGTGTAGTATCGTCCCAACCCACAGTCCCGAGCACCACACGTCACTACATCATGTTATTGAGTGTAGTATCGTCCCAACCCACAGTCTCGAGCACCACACGTCACTACATCATGTTACTGAGTGTAGTATCGTCCCAATCCACAGTCCCGAGCACCACACGTCACTACAGTCCCGAGCACCACACGTCACTACAGTCCCGAGCACCACACGTCACTACATCATGTTACTGAGTGTAGTATCGTCCCAACCCACAGTCCCGAGCACCACACGTCACTACATCATGTTACTGAGTGTAGTATCGTCCCAACCCACAGTCCCGAGCACCACACGTCACCACATCATGTTACTGAGTGTAGTATCGTCCCAAGCCACAGTCCCGAGCACCACACGTCACTACATCATGTTACTGAGTGTAGTACCGTCCCAACCCACAGTCCCGAGCACCACACGTCACTACATCATGCTACTGGGTGTAGTACCGTCCCAACCCACAGTCCCGAGCACCACACATCACTACATCATGTTACTGAGTGTAGTATCGTCCCAATCCACAGTCCCGAGCACCACACGTCACTACAGTCCCGAGCACCACACGTCACTACATCATGTTATTGAGTGTAGTATCGTCCCAACCCACAGTCTCGAGCACCACACGTCACTACATCATGTTACTGAGTGTAGTATCGTCCCAAGCCACAGTCCCGAGCACCACACGTCACTACATCATTTTACTGAGTGTAGTATCGTCCCAAGCCACAGTCCCGAGCACCACACGTCACTACATCATGTTACTGAGTGTAGTACCGTCCCAAGCCACAGTCTCGAGCACCACACGTCACTACATCATGTTACTGAGTGTAGTACCGTCCCAACCCACAGTCCCGAGCACCACACGTCACTACATCATGTTACTGGGTGTAGTACCGTCCCAAGCCACAGTCTCGAGCAACACACGTCACTTCATGTTACTGAGTGTAGTACCGGTCCAAGCCACAGTCTCAAGCACCACGCGTCACTTCATCATGTTACTGAGTGTAGTACCGTCCTAAAACACTGTCCCGAGCACCACACGTCACTACATCATGTTACTGTGTGTAGTACCGTCCCAAGCCACAGTCTTGAGCACCACACGTCATTACATCATGTTACTGGGAGTAGTACAGTCCCAAGCCACAGTCCCGAGCACCACACGTCACTACATCATGTTACTGGGTGTAGTATCGTCCCAAGCCACAGTACCGAGCACCACACGTCACTACATCATGTTACTGGGTGTAGTATCGTCCAAAGCCACAGTACCGAGCACCACACGTCACTACATCATGTTACTGGGTGTAGTATCGTCCCAAGCCACGGTACCGAGCACCACACGTCACTACGTCATGTTACTGGGTGTAGTATCGTCCCAAGCCACAGTCCGACGGGACTATGTGCCATCGTCCGAAGGGACGATGGCACCTGTGAGGCTCCTCACAATCCCTCAGCCTCACGACTAGAGGAAGTAGTACACAGTCCCAAGGGACCACACGTCATTAGATCTTGTACACAGTCCCAAGTAACAGCTCCAAAGGACCACACGTCACTAGGTCTAGTAGAGTCCCAAATAATCCCGAGTATTGTACTAGTAGCCACAAGAAACACAGGGGTCTAGCATTGTCCCAAACAATCTCACCAACACATACACAAAGATTCCCACCAGCACACCACCATCAACACCCTCACCATATAACACAGTTGGTGTGCTGGAGGCCTGCCACACTTCACCACACCATCACCAACACCCTCCCCCCCAACCAACACCACATAACATAGCTGGTGTTCTGGAAGACTGCCACACTTCGCCACACAATCACCACCACCATATAACACAGCTGGTGTGCTGGAAGCCTGCCACACTACGCCACACCATCACAAACCCTCCCCCACCACCATATAACACAGCTGGTGTGCTGGAAGCCTGCCACACTACGCCACACCATCACAAACCCTCCCCCACCACCATATAACACAGCTGGTGTGCTGGAAGCCTGCCACACTACGCCACACCATCACAAACCCTCCCCCACCACCATATAACACAGCTGGTGTGCTGGAAGCCTGCCACACTACGCCACACCATCACAAACCCTCCCCCACCACCATATAACACAGCTGGTGTGCTGGAAGCCTGCCACACTACGCCACACCATCACAAACCCTCCCCCACCACCATATAACACAGCTGGTGTGCTGGAAGCCTGCCACACTACGCCACACCATCACAAACCCTCCCCCACCACCATATAACACAGCTGGTGTGCTGGAAGCCTGCCACACTACGCCACACCATCACAAACCCTCCCCCACCACCATATAACACAGCTGGTGTGCTGGAAGCCTGCCACACTACGCCACACCATCACAAACCCTCCCCCACCACCATATAACACAGCTGGTGTGCTGGAAGCCTGCCACACTACGCCACACCATCACAAACCCTCCCCCACCACCATATAACACAGCTGGTGTGCTGGAAGCCTGCCACACTACGCCACACCATCACAAACCCTCCCCCACCACCATATAACACAGCTGGTGTGCTGGAAGCCTGCCACACTACGCCACACCATCATAAACCCTCCCCCACCACCATATAACACAGCTGGTGTGCTGGAAGCCTGCCACACTACGCCACACCATCACAAACCCTCCCCCACCACCATATAACACAGCTGGTGTGCTGGAAGCCTGCCACACTACGCCACACCATCACAAACCCTCCCCCACCACCATATAACACAGCTGGTGTGCTGGAAGCCTGCCACACTACGCCACATCATCACAAACCCTCCCCCACCACCATATAACACAGCTGGTGTGCTGGAAGCCTGCCACACTACGCCACACCATCACAAACCCTCCCCCACCACCATATAACACAGCTGGTGTGCTGGAAGCCTGCCACACTACGCCACACCATCACAAACCCTCCCCCACCACCATATAACACAGCTGGTGTGCTGGAAGCCTGCCACACTACGCCACACCATCACAAACCCTCCCCCACCACCATATAACACACTACGCCACATCATCACAAACCCTCCCCCACCACCATATAACACAGCTGGTGTGCTGGAAGCCTGCCACACTACGCCACACCATCACAAACCCTCCCCCACCACCATATAACACAGCTGGTGTGCTGGAAGCCTGCCACACTACGCCACACCATCACAAACCCTCCCCCACCACCATATAACACAGCTGGTGTGCTGGAAGCCTGCCACACTTCACCACACTCTGGCACTCTCTCACTCAAGTTAACTTCTCCTGCTTTATCATCTTTACCATTATAATTTATCCTCCCATTTTAGTTGACTTTTTTGTTGCCTTTCTCTGTTAGGAAACAAGAAGATGTGAAACAATATAGAATGAAGATGAGGAAGACGGTAAAATGAGAGAGATCTAAGAAGAGCGAGGAAGAATGAGAAAATAATGAGGAATATCGAGGAAGAACAGCGAGTACGAGGAAGAACGGTGAAGAAGACTGAGGAAGAACGAGGAAGAGCGTGGAGGAAAAGGCAGAATTATTCAATGGTAGAATTATCGACAAAATGTTAGGTAAATGGCCACAGATGCAACTAATGTGGCATTTTACTGTGGCAACGTCTCGCCCTCCAAGAGCTTGGTCGAGTCGTTAAGACTTAAGCTCCTGGGGAGCGAAACGTTGCCACAATAAAATGTCACATTAGTTGCATCTGCAACCATTTACCTAACAGAATTATTCAAGTTGCGAGAGTGGACCAAGACACTAGAGCAACAGGTGTAATAAAGGAGGTAAGTTCATCAGTAAGCAGAAGTGACAACTAGACGTTACTGAGGTGAACCATAATAACTACCAAACTGTGGCCACTCACACGATTGTGTCTGCGTGGGTAAAAAATCTCAGCTCCTGCCCCCCGTATCCTAGGATACACTGATCCCTTATTGATTTCTTTTATCTTGGACTTCATCATATCTACTCTTTAAGCTTTGTATTAAGCTTGCTTCTACCCCTGTCTCGTCCAACGTTTCTATGGCTCATCTGTGTCCTCAGCTTCCGCCTATACATCCTTGCCCTCCTTATTCAAAATCTATATTTATCTTATCTATCACACTAAAATGTTTGAATCTATTTATGTCGCCCCTTGTCTTTTGTCTCTGCCTAGATCCCAGGTTCAATTCCTTCACCATCACATTCCTTTCAGTTCTGGTACTAGTGTGGTTGCAAACTCTTTCGACTTTCTAAAATTATTGCATATGCTTGACAATGTGAGAACTCGACATTGAAGCCACATACTCAATGACTATGGCTTAAAGTCTTTATAAGGTTCTAAAGCCCTTTTTGACGACCTTCCTTAACGTTGTTCTGAGGTCTGCTAGGCTGTCATGTACTGCTTAATTTGCACGGTTAATGTGTACAGCTCAAAATGAAGGTAAATGGTTCAGAGAACCGACAAGTTGATAAATGGTTCAGAGAACCGACAAGTTGATAAATGGTTCAGAGAACCGACAAGTTGATAAATGATTCAGAGAACCGACAAGTTGATAAATGGTTCAGAGAACCGACAAGTTGATAAATGATTCAGAGAACCGACAAGTTGATAAATGATTCAGAGAACCGACAAGTTGATAAATGGTTCAGAGAACCGACAAGTTGATAAATGATTCAGAGAACCGACAAGTTGATAAATGATTCAGAGAACCGACAAGTTGATAAATGGTTCAGAGAACCGACAAGTTGATAAATGATTCAGAGAACCGACAAGTTGATAAATGGTTCAGAGAACCGACAAGTTGATAAATGATTCAGAGAACCGACAAGTTGATAAATGATTCAGAGAACCGACAAGTTGATAAATGATTCAGAGAACCGACAAGTTGATAAATGATTCAGAGAACCGACAAGTTGATAAATGGTTCAGAGAACCGACAAGTTGATAAATGATTCAGAGAACCGACAAGTTGATAAATGATTCAGAGAACCGACAAGTTGATAAATGATTCAGAGAACCGACAAGTTGATAAATGATTCAGAGAACCGACAAGTTGATAAATGATTCAGAGAACCAACAAGTTGATAAATGATTCAGAGAACCGACAAGTTGATAAATGATTCAGAGAACCGACAAGTTGATAAATGATTCAGAGAACCGACAAGTTGATAAATGATTCAGAGAACCGACAAGTTGATAAATGATTCAGAGAACCAACAAGTTGATAAATGATTCAGAGAACCGACAAGTTGATAAATGATTCAGAGAACCGACAAGTTGATAAATGATTCAGAGAACCGACAAGTTGATAAATGATTCAGAGAACCGACAAGTTGATAAATGATTCAGAGAACCGACAAGTTGATAAATGATTCAGAGAACCGACAAGTTGATAAATGGTTCAAAGAACCGACAAGCTGATAAATTAGGCACATGTACAACAGTTGGGTATCTTTATTGTGGTTATGTTTTACCTGCAAGTAGACTTCTTCAGTCAGATACAGAGGCAGCAGGTGTAGCAGTGACATGATGATGATGTAATCAGTCCATCAACATGGTAGAAACAGTATTTGAGGTAGTCAGTCCCTCAGCCTGGAGAAGCTTAGCTCTATGGAGCTAAACTTTTCCAGGCTGAGGGACTTACCACCTCAAATACTATTCTCCAAGGTTGACGGGCTGATTACATCTTCATCTCACTACTACACCTGCTGCCTCTGTATCTGACTGAGGAGGCCTACTGTGCAGGCGAAACGTTTCAACGATGATATCCAACTGCTGCACATGTGTCTGAATCCTCAACTCGTCTTTACGCCTTCCTGCTTTATCCTTCTCGTTAATTTTACATCAACAGACAAACGTAAGACCCGAGTCATACTGGCAGGTCATTTACATACATTAGGAACAGTTTGTGGTCTTCCTACTGAACCTGGTGAGGCTGCACACTCACTACTCTCCCATCCTGGTTTACCATTAATGGTCTTTCTTTCAGATATTCCCTGATCCACTACAACACTCTTGCTTTTATTCCTGCCGGTTTTTCAACTTGTAAACTGGTCTCTGATGAGTGTTGTGTCCAGTGCTCACTAGTTTTTATCTCTCTAACCTGACAATGGTCCAGGAGGGACCGAAACCTCGTCATAAGGTTCTTCTCCCAAGTGCGAATATTTGGTTAATTGTTCCAGCCACGGTACTGTCACTATTCTTCTTTCTAGTTTTACCTCCAGTTAGCTCGTAAGACAGGATTTCTAATTTCTAAATCCGCACTAGTTTTCTCATAGAAATTTCCTCTCCAGATACTGAGGTATCCCATCCCTTACATTCTTTTCCAAAACATTTAATAGTATGCATGTTAAAAATACTGGCTTGTAATTCCCTGCCTCCTGTCTGTCCCCTTTCTTATATATGGCAACTACGTTGGCCTTTTTCCAGTTTTCTGGCAGCTGTCCTCTGTGTTTGTATATATATATATATATATATATATATATATATATATATATATATATATATATATATATATATATATATATATATATATATAAGCAGGGTAACCCAAAAAGAAAGAAAAACACTTCATCATACACACAATATCACTGTCTTTCCAGAGGCGCTCAGATACGACACTTTAAATGTCACTCCAAACAGACAATATCCCAAGCCCCCTCCTTGAAAGTGCAGGCATTGTATTTTTCACCTCCGGCTAACCGGTTTCCCCAAATCTTTTCAAAAAATATTACGCTGCTCACACTCCAACAGCTCGTCTAGTCCCAGAAACCATTCCTCTTCATTCATTATCTAACACGCTCAACATGCCTACTGTATGTCCAAGCCCCTTGCACACAAAACCTCTTTTACCCCCTCCCTCCATCCCTCCATCCTTTACTAGGACGACCCCTACCCCTCCTCCCGTCCTCTACAGATTTATACACCCTCCAAGTCATTCTATTTTGCTCCATTCTCTCTAAATGACCAAACCACCTCAATAACTCCTCCTCAGCCCTCTGAATAATACTTTTATTAACACATCAACAGTTTCCCACCAAGGCAGGGTGGCCCGAAAAAGAAAAACTTTCACCATTATTCACTCCATCACTGTCTTACCAGAGGAGCGCTTACACTACAGTTATAAAACTGCAACATTAACACTTCTCCTTCAGAGTGCCGGTACTGTACTTCCCATCTCCAGGACTCAAGTCCAGCCTGCCAATTTCCCTGAACTCTTTCATAAATATTACCCTGCTCACACCCCAGCAGCACGTCAGGTTCTAAAAACTATTTGTCTCCATTCGCTCCTAACACGCTCACGCATGCTTGCTGGAAGCCTAAGCCCTCGCACACAAAAACCTCCTTTATCCCCTCTCTCCCACCTTCTCTAGGCCGACCTCTACCCCGCCTCCCTTCCACTACAGATTTGCACACTCTCAAAGTCATTCTATTTTGTTCCATCCTCTCTACATGTCCGAACCACCTCAACCCCTCCTCAGCCCTCTGGATAATAGTTTTGGTAATCCCGCACCTCCTCCTAATTTCCAAACTACGAATTCTCTGCATTATATTCACACCACACCACACCACATCCCCATATAATTATATATATATATATATATATATATATATATATATATATATATATATATATATATATATATATATATTAAAATATGAAGACTAGGATGGGCTTTACTCTCGGGAAGTTTAGTAAACAAAGAGCAGCACCAGGCGCAACATTAATCTTTATTAAGTGGAGACGTGTGGGAGCAGCAATCATCACCACCATCAGCGGTAACAATGTAAACCCAACACTACACACAAACCTACTGCTCAATATATACATGCACTAACCTACTGCTACTTATATACATGTAACAGTAACCTACTGCTACTTATATACATGTAACAGTAACCTACTGCTACTTATATACATGTAACAGTAACCTACTGCTACTTATATACATGTAACAGTAACCTACTGCTACTTATATACCTGTAACAGTAACCTACTGCTACTTATATACATGTAACAGTAACCTACTGCTACTTATATACATGTAACAGTAACCTACTGCTACTTATATACCTGTAACAGTAACCTACTGCTACTTATATACATGTAACAGTAACCTACTGCTACTTATATACATGTAACAGTAACCTACTGCTACTTATATACATGTAACAGTAACCTACTGCTCCTTATATACATGTAACAGTAACCTACTGCTACTTATATACATGTAACAGTAACCTACTGCTACTTATATACATGTAACAGTAACCTACTGCTACTTATATACCTGTAACAGTAACCTACTGCTACTTATATACATGTAACAGTAACCTACTGCTACTTATATACATGTAACAGTAACCTACTGCTACTTATATACCTGTAACAGTAACCTACTGCTACTTATATACCTGTAACAGTAACCTACTGCTACTTATATACATGTAACAGTAACCTACTGCTACTTATATACATGTAACAGTAACCTACTGCTACTTATATACATGTAACAGTAACCTACTGCTACTTATATACATGTAACAGTAACCTACTGCTACTTATATACATGTAACAGTAACCTACTGCTACTTATATACCTGTAACAGTAACCTACTGCTACTTATAT
>NC_091298.1:52847390-52954890 GCF_038502225.1 Cherax quadricarinatus
ACCACTGGTAATTACACTGGTTTACCACTGGTAATTACACTGGTTTACCACTGGTAATTACACTGGTTTACCACTGGTATTTACACTGGTTTACCACTGGTAATTACACTGGTTTACCACTGGTATTTACACTGGTTTACCACTGGTATTTACACTGGTTTACCACTGGTAATTACACTGGTTTACCACTGGTATTTACACTGGTTTACCACTGGTATTTACACTGGTTTACCACTGGTAATTACACTGGTTTACCACTGGTATTTACACTGGTTTACCACTGGTATTTACACTGGTTTACCACTGGTAATTACACTGGTTTACCACTGGTATTTACACTGGTTTACCACTGGTATTTACACTGGTTTACCACTGACACTGCTGTAGAAATTACTACCAGGTTTTAAATCTCAACTTTACACACATTAATTCAAAGTGAAAACTGACGTCATTAACTCGCATCAAATATATCCAAGTGACTTGCAACAAGTTATATTGATGGGAAAGTGGTAAACCCGTCAGTGGTGATCAAATAAATCACATGGTATATATACCGAGAAATTTATCTGTGCACGTGTTATATATATATATATATATATATATATATATATATATATATATATATATATATATATATAAATGCACCAGGCAGAAACAAGCGGGTATATACAGAGAAAGATCCCAGTCAGCAGGACTCGATACTGCTACTGGGGAGGGTCAAGATTCTCAGGCAGCGCTGTTATCCACTCAGCCGTGCATTGCTTGAGAAGTCAGAACATACAGGAGATTGAAATAGCTTGAGTCCATGCTTGAGGCTGACTGACGTGCCCTGGCTGCGAAAGAAACATGACCTGTGAACCAGGCTCCTCAGTTTATGTGGCATTTGTGGCTGAGTGGATAACAGCGCTGCCTGGGAATCTTGACCCTCCCCAGTAGCAGTATCGAGTCCTGCTGACTGCGATCTTTCTTTGTATATATATATATATATATATATATATATATATATATATATATATATATATATATATATATATATATATATATATATATATATATATATATATGTAAAATTGTAACCACGAACAAGTTGGCCGTCTCCCGCCGAGGCAGGGTGACCCAAAAAGAAAGAAAAACCCCAAAAAGAAATTACGTTCATCATTCAACACTTTCACCTCACTCACACATAATCATTGTTTTTGCAGAGGTGCCCAGAACACAACAGTTTAGAAGCATGTACGTATATACACAACATATCCCTCCAAACTGCCAATATACATACATATATATATACATATATATATATATATACATTAATATATATATATATATATATATATATATATTAAATATTTTAAATCCTGAATTAGAGATGAAAGTATATATATATATATATATATATATATATATATATATATATATATATATATATATATATATATATATATATACACACTGATCTCTGGCTGAAGGAGACTCGAACCTACGAACCTTAGGACAAGGTACGCAGTGCTTTACCAATCTACCCACACTGGACAATACATTGGCGTGTAGCTTGCGCTACACGTTTGATCCAAGGCAGCCAGCTTTCAAGGAGAAGGCTTACAGCTTTTCATCTCATCTCCTGCATACATCAGCCTTACTAGAGATTTGAACAATGCAAGGAATTCGCGAGAGCAGGCGAAATATACACAAACACTGATCTCTGGCTGAAGGAGACTCGAACCTACGAACCTTAGGACAAGGTACGCAGTGCTTTACCAATCTACCCACACTGGACAATACATTGGCGTGTAGCTTGCGCTACACGTTTGATCCAAGGCAGCCAGCTTTCAGGGAGAAGGCTTACAGCTTTTCATCTCATCCCCTGCATGCATCAGAGATTTGAACAATGCAAGGAATTCGCGAGAGCAGGCGAAATATACACAAACACTGATCTCTGGCTGAAGGAGACTCGAATCTACGAACCTTAGGCGTACCTTGTCCTAAGGTTCGTAGGTTCGAGTCTCCTTCAGCCAAAGACCAGTGTTTGTGTATATTTCGCCTGCTCTCACGAATTCCTTGCATATATATATTTATATATATATATATATATATATATATATAATATATATATATATATATATATATATATATATATATATATATATATATATATATATACTTTCATCTCTAATTCAGGATTTAAAATATTTCTGATATATAGTGTATATCAAAGTCGCGCTCATACCTAAAGATCATACTGTTTTCAACGAATTAAAAAGACACGTTGCAAAAACTACCTTCCCCAGGGTCACTACGTCTGAAATATTCTCTCATAACTCGCTGGCAGAGCTTTCAAGTCCACTAAAAGAAGCACAAGGGTTCAATCCGAGTGCAAGGCGAGAATTATCAGGAAGGAATGAGGAAAGGGGAAATTGCGCCATTACCCTGCTGGTCCCGTCACCTCAGGACAGATACCTCTGAAGAACAAAAAGGCACAATACCGTCCAATACTAGTCCAAGTCGGACCGAAACGTCGTCGTAAGCTCCTTTCTCCTATGTGTGGGTTGTCTATAGATAACTGGGAGCTGACTGCGGCATCTTAGAGGAGAGAGCTTAACCAGTCTAACAGAATTAAGCCACACTGCTTGGCTTACACAGGGTTATTAACCCACTCACGGTAAGCCAAGTTTTCTTCATTAGGTATTGTGATAGGTACAAGCCATGATGTCCATGGTTGATCTTAAATAACCATGACCAGCACGCCTGACCTTAACCATGGCCACCATGCCTAACCTTAAATAACCATGGCCACCATGCCTGACCTTAAATAACCATGGCCACCATGCCTGACATTAAATAACCATGGCCACCATGCCTAACCTTAAATAACCATGGCCACCATGCCTGACCTAAAATAACCATGGCCACCATGCCTGACATTAAATAACCATGGTCACCATGCCTGACATTAAATAACCATGGCCACCATGCCTGACATTAAATAACCATGGCCACCATGCCTGACCTAAAATAACCATGGCCACCATGCCTGACATTAAATAACCATGGCCACCATGCCTGACATTAAATAACCATGACCACCATGCCTGACATTAAATAACCATGGCCACCATGCCTAACCTTAAATAACCTTGGCTACCATGACTGACCTTTAATAACCATGCTTACCGTGACTGACTTAATAACCATGGCCACCATGCCTGACCTAAAATAACCATGGCCACCATGCCTAACCTAAAATAACCATGGCCACCATGCCTGACATTAAATAACCATGGCCACCATGCCTGACCTAAAATAACCATGGCCACCATGCCTGACATTAAATAACCATGGCCACCATGCCTGACATTAAATAACCATGGCCACCATGCCTGACATTAAATAATCATGGCCACCATGCCTGACATTAAATAACCATGGCCACCATGCCTGACATTAAATAACCATGGCCACCATGCCTGACATTAAATAACCATGGCCACCATGCCTGACATTAAATAACCATGGCCACCATGCCTGACATTAAATAACCATGGCCACCATGCCTGACATTAAATAATCATGGCCACCATGCCTAACCTTAAATAACCATGGCTACCATGACTGACCTTTAATAACCATGCATACCGTGACTGACTTTTAATAACCATGGTTACCGTGACTGACCTTAAATAACCATGGTTACCGTGACTGACCTTTAACAACCATGGCCACCATGCCTGACCTTACAGGTTGCAATATGGTTTTGCAATACAACTCAAAATCTATTTTATGCATTACATAAATAAATGGTTTAGAACGCCGACAAGCTGATAAAGGAGACACTTGTGCAACATTTAGGTATCTTCATTCTGGAAATATTTCCAGAATAAAGATGCAAAGTCCTTTAGTAGCGTACAATCACCCTTCTCCTCCTCCTCGTAGAACTATGCGCAGATACAACGTGTAATATGATACGCAGAATGACGCACAGAGATTATTCGCACAGATACGTATATATCGCACAAAAATTAGTATATAAATAATCCCGAAAACTAAGGCAGACAATTGTTGGTTGGAAGCTGAGTGTGGTGGTAGGTTAGTCTCCAGGGACTGTGTCGCCCACTATCTCACTAAACAACACAATCTCAGCCTTACACACACACACAGTGGTGGAGCACCTACAACGGAACAAGCTTATTAACAACAACCAGCACGGATTCAGGGAAGGCAAAACCTGTGTCACAAACCTACTAGTTTTATGGCAAGGTAAAGGAAGTAAGACACTAGAGAGAGGGGTGGGTAGATTGCAATTTCTTGGACTGCAAGAAGGCCTTCGACACAGCTCCTCACAAGAGAATACTGCAAAAGCTAGAGAATCAGGCACGTATAACAGGAAGGGCACTGCTATGGATCAGAGAATACCTGACAGGGAGGCAACAACGAGTCATGGTACGTGACGAGCGGGGTTCTACAGGGGTCAGTCCTAGGACCAGTGCTATTTTTGGTATATGTGAATGACATGACGGAAGGGATAGAGTCAGAAGTGTCCCTGTTTGCAGATGATGTGAAGTTAATGAGGAGAATTAAATCAGACGAGGACCAGGCAGGACTACAAAGAGACCTGGACAGGCTGAAAGCTTAGTCCAGCAACTGGCTTTTCGAATTTAACCCCGCCAACTGCAAAGTCATGAAGATTGGAGAAGGGCAAAGAAGACCGCAGACATAGTATAAGTTAGGTGGCCAAAGACTGCAAACCTCTCTAACCCAACGAAAAGGATCTTAGGGTGAGTATAATACCGAGCACTTCTCCTGAAGCACACGTCAACCAGATAACTGCTGCAGCATATGGGCGCCTGGCAAACCTGAGAATAGCGTTCCGATACCTCAGTAAGGAATCGTTCAAGACACTGTACACCGTGCACGTCAGGCCCATACTGGAGCACGCAGCACCAGTTTGGAACCCACACCTGGTCAACCACGTCAAGAAATTAGAGAAAGTGCAAAGGTTTGCAACAAGGCTAGTTCCAGAGTTAAGGGAAATGTCCTATGAAGAAAGGTTAAGTGAAATCGGCCTGACGACACTGGAGGACAGGAGGGTCAGGGGAGACATGATAACATACAAAATGTTGCGAAGAATTGACAAGGCGGACACAGACATGATGTTCCAGAGATTGAACACAGAAACAAGGGGTCACAATTGGAAGTTGAAGACTCAGATGAGTCAAAGAGATGGTATGAAGTATTTCTTCAGTCATAGAGTTGTCAGGAAGCGGAATAGTCTGGCAAGAGATGTAGTGGAGGCAGAAACCATACATAGTTTTAAGACGAGGTATGATAAAGCTCATGAAGCAGAGAGAGAGAAGAGCTAGCAGCGAGCAGTGAAGAGGCGGGGCCAGGAGCTATGTCTCGATCCTTGCAACAACAAATAGGTGAGTACACACACACACACACACACACACACACACACACACCTAATGGATTAAATTCTTTTGATCTTAAAAAATATTTGAAGTTTGGGATGCAAATAATTGAATGCCGGCTGCTACATGATGAATTCTCTGTACACAGACCCAGAACTCTCAGTGGGATAGATGCTCAACCGTTGCGTATTCCACTGATACTCTAATAAATGTTGTCAACTTTTTCAGCATTTCCCCATCCATCCATCTAGAGGCTAGTGTTAAGTTCGAATCCTAACAATTCTCTGGAAGCTGACAAGATGTGACAAAATATTAAAAGATGATGCCATTCTCAAAGTAACACATGACTAGGGTTTCTGGGTTTGATTTAGCAAGGTCAGGTGAAAACTCTCCCACTCAAGTGGAAGAGTTTCTACACAAGTGAAGAAGTCACATGTGGAGAAAAGTTTCCTTAATGTCTTGAACTGTAGTTGTGTGATCTACAAACTTAGTAAATTGTTAATGTAGTGGACCGAGGCATCGAATTTCTAATATTTCCGCATCGATGACATATGATTAATATGAGTTAGAGTCCTTCACATTATATATATATATATATATATATATATATATATATATATATATATATATATATATATATATATATATATATATACATATATATATATATATAAAATGTCGTGCCGAATAGGCAGAACTTGTGATCTTGGCTTAAATAGCAACGCTCATCTTGCCATATAGGACAAGTGAAAATTTGTGTATGCAATAATTTCGCCAAAATCATTCTTAACCTAACGGAAAAAATATATTTCACTGTGTTTGTTTAGTATTAAATTATTGTAAACAAATCTAAAATATATTTAGTTGGGTTAGGCTATAATAAATTGTTCTTGTTATAATAAGGTTAGGTAAGTTTTCTAAGATTCTACTGAAGCAAAATTAAAAAAATTTTCATTAACATTAATGAAAAAAAATATATCATTTTAAACACATAAGAGAAAATTTTAGAAAGGACTTAATTTTAAATGAGTTCTTGCTAATTGGCCAGTTTTACATATTCGGCACGACATATATATATATATATATATATATATATATATATATATATATATATATATATATATATATATATATATATATATATATATATATATATATATTTCGTGTGGGAGATTACAGTTTCAACTTTGTTGTTTTTAATTTGTGACCATTGTGGATGAACAATCAGTGTTAGAAGTGTGTTTGAAGCCACAATTAATAAACAGCTGTTGGAGCCACGGTTGTGTGAGTTTCACTCGCCTCTTTCAACACTGGTTGAAGGTGCGTCCAAGCTTCAACACCCTCCAACAATACGGAATGTCATGGTATGTAGCAGAGCTTCAGTCCAGTGACTGAATGTGCTGACCTTGTGTTGCTCGCATCCTTGTCACTTATAGCAAGACTTTCTTGGGACGATATTCTGCTCAACTGTGAGCGAGACATTGTGTATTGTGTAGACAAAGGCTTGTTCTGAGATTATATCTCTCACTGGAGCGGAGGAGCGAGAGATACGTGATAATATACACCTGGAAAGTACACGAGAGTTTTGTCCCAAATCTACACACTGCCATAACAGCATACTGGAGGGAGAGATATGGGAGGAAGTACAAAATAAACCCAGTGAAAAGCAGGGGTGCCGTGGGTATAATAAAAGAACACTATCAATATCCATGGTCATAGACTATTCAACATCTTACCAGAAGACATCAAACACTGCTGTTGCAAGTGTCGAAGTCTTCAAGAAGAAACAGGACAGGTACCTTCAGTGGATGCCACACCAACCACGCTGTGATGGCTATGTTGGTCAGCGGACCACTAGCCAGCACACTGGCACCTTCAACTTCCTGTATTAGTGTGACTTGTAAATGATCCAAGTGGGACCGAAACGTCGTGGTAAGCTTCTCTCTCCTATGTGCGGGTTATCTGTGTATTAATGTCGTTGATTACAACATATAATCCGTCATAACACTGAAGATTTCAAAACGTGTTCACGAGATAGCAACTCATACGTAATGCTGATAGTAACAGTATCGTTGTTCATAAGACTTTAGTAAATTTTCGGAGGGGAGGAAGGGATAGGGAGGTCATCGCCCCCACGGGCCGGTCCCAGACCAGATATCAACAGTGTGGCTGATCACATACGATGTCAACACGAACAATATTTCAATAATTCTAGTTGAATTACCGTCAGTATGTTGGGTAAAAGGACACAAGTGCAACTAATGCGACATTCTATTGTGGCAATGAAAGGCATCCCCGTATCCCATAAGCTCAGCCTCCTCTACCTCGGTGTACACCAAAGGAATATTAAGAAACACCAGCTTCGAAAGTTTCAAGTCAATCCCAAGAGACATTCTCTAGTTAGGCAAAAGGACACATGTGAATCTAGCGTAACATTTTATTGTAGCAACGTTTCGCTCTTCAGGAGGTTTGTCAAGCTGTAACGGCTTGACAAAGCTCCTGGAGAGCGAAACGTTGCCACACTAATATGTTGCAGTAGATTCACATGTGTTTATCTGGAGTTTATCTGGAGAGAGTTCCGGGGGTCAACGCCCCCGCGGCCCGGTCTGTGACCAGGCCTCCTTAGGTCAGTGTCCCAGGATGCGACCCACACCAGTCGACTAACACCCAGGTACCCATTTTACTGATGGGGAACATAGACAACAGGTGGAAAGAAACACGTCCAATGTTTCTACTCTGGCTGGGAATCGAACCCAGGCCCTCACCGTGTGAAGCGAGAGCGTTAACCACCAGGCCACCAGAGCCCCCCTTTAACTTGAACAATATTCCTTTCCTCGCTCTTCAAACACCAACAATCATCCTCATTTTCCTCACATCAAACCTCATTACCTCCCACTTACCAGAACTTTATGTGATACCACTACTAAGAGAGCTATTTCGACGTGAGAGTGACGCCCTCTTCACAAAGAAATATTTTTATCGTTTTTATTTGATATGACTGATTTGTTATACAACTTAGGAACGTGTTATTGCAAATTCTCAAGCTATCAAATATATGGTTAGGTAAGATTTGTCAGGACGCCAACGGTAACAGCCTGGTTGATCAGGTCCTGATCCACAATGAGGCATGGTCACAGACCGGGCCGCGGGGGCGTTGACCCCGGGAACCCTCTCCATGTATACTCCAGGAATACACATGACAAGTATTTCCTGACGCGGGTCTTAGTCATATGATGACCCCTAGATGCAGCTTTTGATCACGTGTCCGAGGCCTTCCGCTGGCTTACCCTTCCACCGCTTTAAAAATTACGGTGAAAAATTATATTATCAAAAAAAAAAAAAATAGGCATTTCGAAAGAGAAAACGTTGACGACGTTTTGGTGTGTTTTAAACCACAGTAAAGTTAATTAAGCAAGAATAAACAGAGAAAAACTAGAAGAGAGGTTGGGAGGAAGGAGGGGGAGGGGAAGAGGAGGGGAAGGGGAAGAGGAAGAGGAGGGGAAGGGGAAAAAGAGGGGATGGGGAAGAGGAGGGGAAGGGGAAAAGGAGGGGATGGGGAAGAGGAGGGGAAGGGGAAGAGGAGGGGAAGGGGAAGAGGAAGGGAAGGGAAAGAAGAGGGGAAGGGGAAGAGGAGGGGAAGGTGGGGAGAGGAAACATTTATTTTCTTATGACGTTTCATCCTGCTACTGGGACAATGTTTCGCTCTCTACGAGAGAGCGAAACTCGCCCAATACAAGTTGGTTCTGCAACTAGTCTGCTCACCAGGTAAGTTACTGACCTGCCTCTCCAGCCTCGCCCCACTGGTGCCAACAACCCAGCCTCGCCCCACTGGTGCCAACAACCCAGCCTCGCCCCACTGGTGCCAACACCCCAGCCTCGCCCCACTGGTGCCAACAACCCAGCCTCGCCCCACTGGTGCCAACAACCCAGCCTCGCCCCACTGGTGCCAACAACCCAGCCTCGCCCCACTGGTGCCAACAACCCAGCCTCGCCCCACTGGTGCCAACAACCCAGCCTCGCCCCACTGGTGCCAACAGCCCAGCCTCGCCCCACTGGTGCCAACAACCCAGCCTCGCCCCACTGGTGCCAACAGCCCAGCCTCGCCCCAATGGTGCCAACAACCCAGCCTCGCCCCAATGGTGCCAACAACCCAGCCTCGCCCCACTAGTGCCAACAACCCAGCCTCGCCCCAATGGTGCCAACAACCCAGCCTCGCCCCATTGGTGCCAACAACCCAGCCTCGCCCCACTGGTGCCAACAACCCAGCCTCGCCCCACTGGTACCAACAACCCAGCCTTGCCCCAATGGTACCAACAACCCAGCATTGCCCCAATCGTACCAACAACCCAGCCTTGCCCCAATGGTACCAACAACCCAGCCTTGCCCCAATGGTACCAACAACCCAGCCTCGCCCCAATGGTACCAACAACCCAGCCTCTCCCCACTGGTACCAACAATCCAGCCTCGCCCCAATGGTACCAACAACCCAGCCTCTCCCCACTGGTACCAACAATCCAGCCTCGCCCCAATGGTACCAACAACCCAGCATTGCCCCAATCGTACCAACAACCCAGCCTTGCCCCAATGGTACCAACAACCCAGCCTTGCCCCAATGGTACCAACAACCCAACCTCGCCCCACTGGTACCAACAACCCATCCTTGCTCCAATGGTACCAACAACCCAGCCTTGCCCCAATGGTACCAGTAACCCAGCCTTGCCCCAATGGTACCAATAACCCAGCCTTGCCCCAATGGTACCAATAACCCAGCCTTGCCCCACTGGTACCAACAACCCAGCATTGCCCCAATGGTACCAACAACCCAGCCTCGCCCCACTGATACCAACATCCCAGCCTTGCCCCAATGGTACCAACAACTTAGCCTTGCCCCAATGGTACCAACAACCCAGCCTCGCCCCACTGGTACCAACAACCCAGCCTTGTCCCAATGGTACCAACAACCCAGCCTCGCCCCACTGGTACCAACACCCCAGCCTTGCCCCAATGGTACCAACAACCCAGCCTCGCCCCACTGGTACCAACACCCCAGTCTTGCCCTAATGGTACCAACAACCCAGCCTCGCCCCACTGGTACCAACAACCCAGCCTTGCCCCAATGGTACCAACAACCCAGCCTTGCCCCAATGGTACCAACAACCCAGCCTTGCCCCAATGGTACCAACAACCCAGCCTCGCCCCACTGGTATCAACAACCCAGCCTCCCCTCCACTGGTACCAACAACCCAGCCTCGCCCCAATGGTACCAGAAACCCAGCCTTGCCCCAATGGTACCAATAACCCAGCCTTGCCCCAATGGTACCAATAACCCAGCCTTGCCCCAATGGTACCAACAACCCAGCCTCCCCCACTGGTACCAACAACCCAGCCTCACCCCACTGGTACCAACAACCCAGCCTCCCCCCCACTGGTACCAACAACCCAGCCTCTCCCCCACTGGTACCAACAACCCAGCCTCTCCCCCACTGGTACCAACAACCCAGCCTCCTCCACTGGTACCAACAACCCAGCCTCCCCCACTGGTACCAACAACCCAGCCTCACCCCACTGGTACCAACAACCCAGCCTCACCTCACTAGTACCAACAACTCAGCCTCGACCTTTGAATCATATTTTACCGAGGTTGAACTCGAGGTGTTCATTACTAGCATATATAACTTGGTAATCTGCTGGTTGGCCTTCCCGCCCCACCATAACCCACCTTCATGACCTTCCATCCACAACCACTGCCACACCTAAATTAACATTATTACTAGATATAAGACCTCACCTTGAGATTGCTTTCATTAACCTTACAAGTGGTCACAGGCAGGGGCGAGAGGGAATATCAGAGGGAGAAATAAATTTAATATTTAATATTAACCTTCCAAGTGGTCATAGGCAGAAAGGATAGAGAATATCCCAACGAAAAATATTTATAGTTATTAACGGCAGTTGACGTCATTATTATCATGGGGGAGCGTTAAACCGTAGGGTTTATACAGCGCCTGTGGGAGGAATAGTGGAAAGCTCCAAAAGTAGATCTACGTTTTTTTTTTTTTTACATATTTTCAAAAATAACAAAAAAAAAGTAGATAGAAGTTTTTTTTACACATTTTTAAATGTAAAACAAGAAAGTTTAGTTAGTTTAATATGTTTATTATGCACCCCATACCCATCCTGTGGGCGGTAGTCAAAAGATTACAGAGGTACATAATTGGTCCAGGGACTGGACTCCAAAGTTTTGATAGCTGAGCAAGTTACAGAGGTAATGAACTCACAATTTACAAAGGTAATGAACTCACAATTTACAAAGGTAATGAACTCACAATTTACAAAGGTAATGAACTCCAGGTAAGTCTGGTCACAATCATGACAAGTTACAAAGGTATTTACAGATTACAGAGGTACGTAATGGGTCCAGGGACTGGGCCCCAAAGTTTTGATGGCTGAACTAGGTACAAAGGTAATGAACTCACAAGTTACAAAGGTAATGAATTCTGTAGAATGGTTACTTACGTTTATACTTTGGCTACAATCATGAACAAATTATAGAGTAATGAGCAATTCACACTTCCACACGTTTGGACCATTTAAGGGTTAATTTTACAAGTGTATTGGAGTTTTTTTTAGATTAAGCGAGTACTCTGCCATTTATTGTAAATGGTCCAAGTCGGACCGAAACGTCGTCGTAAGCTTCTCTCTTCTATGTGCAGGTTATTTATGTATTGTGTGCCATTTATTGTGTTTATTTTACTTTAGTCATTGTTAGATGTTCATCAGTAGTTCTCAAGAACCAGTAACCCGTGGCTCGGTTGGTAGCGCACTCAGCTCACACACTGAAGTCCGTGGTTCAATCCCAGGTACGGGTGGAAACATTGGGGCGTGTTTCCCTAAGACACCTGCTGTCCCTGTTCACCTAGCAATAGAAAGGTACCTGGGTGTTAGTCGACTGGTGTGGGTCGCATCCTGGAGACAAAATTGACCTAATTTGCCCGAAATGCTCCGCAGAGCCTGGTCACAGACCGGGACCCGGGGGCGTTAACCCCCGAAACTCTCTGCAGGTATACCCCAGGTATAGCAAGGGCCTTTCTATAAAGCAGTATATCATTTATGTTACCTAGGACTGTATACCTTGTACATGTAGGAATAAAGATTACTATTATTATTATTATTATTATTATTATTATTATTATTATTATTAAACTGTTTCTCTTGATGATGAAGTTATTGTCACGTGAGCTGCAGGTATCGGAGAACCATTTAACCATCTTCATCTTATTGAATTCAAATAGTGTGGAAGCCCTTCTTGTAAATGGTCGGTCTCGGTAGAATTTAATATTCTTCAAAGCAGTTAACTAAGCTCAGCTCAACTGACTCCTCAAGGGAGGGTCCTTTATGGTGGTGAGGGGCTCTTGATCTAGGGAATTGGATCTGTGCTCCACTTCCTGAATTGAGAGCCTGAATGCTTTCCACTATTCCTCCCACAGGCGCTGTATAAACCCTACGGTTTAACGCTCCCCCATGATAATAATGACGTCAACTGCCGTCTCTCCTCTTCCTTTCCTCCTCCTCTTTACTAGGTACCAAAAAAATGGATTTCCGAATACATTTAGAGCCCTTTGCCATCGCCTTGCAAAACTCTTGCCCTCACACCAAAGGAAGTGTCAAGCCGAGCGCGACTCACGACTTGCTGAATTTGCCCCGAGGTCGCTGACCGTGACTCACTCTTGCCCCTCCATCCTCAACACCGCCGCGGAAATGACCATCCCCGGGGGACCAGAGGAAGGGTAATGGGAGTAGAGGAGAGAGTAGAGGCAACGGAAGACGGGAAATGGTGAAGAGGGAGAGTATCAGATGTCATCTTGGCCCAACTCGAACACCAGGGTTAACCTGGCTGGCGGAGAACAATGATTTTTCTCCCTCCTTATCTTATTTTTATTTTACTGTTAAAGCACGCACGCACGCGCGCACACACACAGCGAAGAGGCGGGGCCAGGAGCTGTAACAACCCCTGCAATCACAAATGAGTACACACACAGAAGAGGCGGGTCCAGAAGCTAGGACTCGAGCCCTGCGATCACATATAGATGAGTACATACAGGTGACTACACACACAATTTGGCTAAAAGATGACTGACACAGATGTTCATGATCTGATGCTAGAAGACACTGATGGAAATTTAGCGGATAAATGTGAAGGTTAGTCTTCTAGATTTTGGCTCAAGAACAAAGCACTCACCAGATGGTGCTACTGCTGCCCCAACTACAGCCAGGTGGTGCTACTGCTTTTCTGATCACAGCCAGATGGTGCTACTGCTGCTCCAACTACAGCCAGATGGTGCTACTGCTGCCCCAACTAGTCAGATGGTACTACTGCTGTTCTGACCACAGCCACATGGCGCTACTGTTGCTGCTACCACAGCCAGATGGCGCTGCTACAGCACTTTCACAGACTTCCTAGTACCTCCCACTTCAACAGACAGAACTTCCTGCTAGACAAACTTGATCGTTTAGTTCTGCCATCTTGAATCTACTGGATAAGCAGAAGGGAAGAATGACAACGTCTTGATCTCTACTGGATAAACAGAAGGGAAGAATGACACTAAAGACAGTATCACTCTCGTTGGAACATGAATATCTCAACATATAAATGAAACATAAGTGATTTAGAAACCGACAAGTTGAAGAATGAGACACTTAAGCAACATTTGGGTATCTTTATTGTGGAAACGTTTTGGCCAGCAAATGGCTTCATCAGTCCAATACAGAGAAGAACGGTGGAAGATGACGAGTCTGAGGAAATCAGTCCCTCAGTCTAGAGTCGGTGAGTTCAGCCCATCAAACTTGATAAAAGTTGAGCATAGGTACAGAGAAGAACTTGTATACACCAGACAGTAACGTAGATAAATGGTGGCCCGGTGGCCTGGTGGCTAAAACTCCCGCTTCACACACGGAGGGCCCGGGTTCGATTCCCGGCGGGTGGAAACATTTCGACACGTTTCCTTACACCTGTTGTCCTGTTCACCTAGGATCAAATAGGTACCTGGGTGTTAGTCGACTGGTGTGGGTCACATCCTGGGGGACAAGATTAAGGACCCCAATGGAAATAAGTTAGACAGTCCTCGATGACGCACTGACTTTCTTGGGTTATCGTGGGTGGCTGACCCTCCGGGGTTAAAAATCCGAACGAAATCTTATCTTATCTATCTTATCTTGTCATCAGGGGAAAAAGCTTCTGGTGGAAGTAGGTCATGTCTGTCTGCATTATATAGGTCCCTTCTGCGTGCTTATGTTGTTATTTGTTCAATACTGATGGACTGGACAGTCCCTCAGATTGATTACCTCAAACTCCTCATTTTCTACCGCTCTTCTCTATATGGACTGGTGAAGCCACTGGCTGGCGAAACGTTTCCACAATAAAGATACCGAAATGTTACACAAGTGACTCATTCTTCATGTAAATAAAACACACAATGCAGGTTATGGCATTTTACTGTCAAGATGTTTCGCCCATCAGGGACTTCATGAAGAAATAGTCACATATCCAATATTTGAGAGTCTTTATTGTGAAAACGTTTCGCCAAGTGGCTTCCTCAGATGAGAAGGAGTTGGAGGTTATCAGTCCCTCCGCCTGGGGTCGATGTGTTCAGTCAAGACTGATGGAGTGAACACATCGACTCCAGGTTGAGGGACTGATAACCTCAAACTTCTTTTCACCCCTGTATCGGACTAAGGAAGCCACTTCTTGGCGAAACGTTCCCACAATAAATATTCTCAAATATTGCATAAGTGATTATTTCTTAAACTTGACGGTTTTCTACACCATTTACATCACTGGGACTTTATTAGTTAATAAAGTTCCTGACGAAATTCCTCATAATAAATGTCGTAACCTGTCTTTGGTCTCTTATTTACATACTGTGGGAAGTCTACCAATATATTACCTGCCTGAACATGTATGAATGTATATTCCTTTCATATATACGCGAGATGGTATGTACGAGAGACTATACATATACATGTTGAAGTAAGTGAACCATATACATTCACCAGCCTGTAAAAATCAAAAGCTGGTGGGCTACTAATTTTTATCCCCTTCCTCCTCTTCCTTCCTCCTCTACCCTTCCTCCTCTTCCTTCCTCCTCTACCCTTCCTCTTCTTCCTTTCCTCCTCTCCCTGTCTTCCTCTCTCCTTCCTCTTCTCCCTTCCTCTTCTCTTCCTTCCTCCTCTCCCCTCTCCCTTCCATACCTACTCAATACCTTCATAACCTTCCCCCACTATTCTTTCCCTGCTCAAGTGGGCTATGGTCAACTCTATTATTAGTTATAAATAATACTGTTAGAGGTGCACTGTGAAGTACCACCACTGTTAGAAGTGCACTGTGAAGTACCACCACTGTTAGAGGTGCACTGTGAAGTACCACCACTGTTAGAGGTGCAATGTGAAGTACCACCACTGTTAGAGGTGCACTGTGAAGTACCTCCACTGTTAGAGGTGCACTGTGAAGTACCACCACTGTTAGAGGTGCACTGTGAAGTACCACCACTGTTAGAGGTGCACTGTGAAGTACCACCACTGTTAGAGGTGCACTGTGAAGTACCACCACTGTTAGAGGTGCACTGTGAAGTACCACCACTGTTAGAAGTGCACTGTGAAGTACCGCCACTGTAAGAGGTGCACTGTGAAGTACCACCACTGTTAGAGGTGCACTGTGAAGTACCACCACTGTTAGAGGTGCACTGTGAAGTACCACCACTGTTAGAGGTGCACTGTGAAGTACCACCACTGTTAGAAGTGCACTGTGAAGTACCACCACTGTTAGAGGTGCACTGTGAAGTACCACCACTGTTAGAGGTGCACTGTGAAGTACCACCACTGTTAGAGGTGCACTGTGAAGTACCACCACTGTTAGAGGTGCACTGTGAAGTACCACCACTGTTAGAGGTGCACTGTGAAGTACCACCACTGTTAGAGGTGCACTGTGAAGTACGACCACTGTTAGAGGTGCACTGTGAAGTACCACCACTGTTAGAGGTGCACTGTGAAGTACCACCACTGTTAGAGGTGCACTGTGAAGTACCACCACTGTTAGAGGTGCACTGTGAAGTACCACCACTGTTAGAGGTGCACTGTGAAGTACCACCACTGTTAGAGGTGCACTGTGAAGTACCACCACTGTTAGAAGTGCACTGTGAAGTACCACCACTGTTAGAAGTGCACTGTGAAGTACCACCACTGTTAGAAGTGCACTGTGAAGTACCACCACTGTTAGAGGTGCACTGTGAAGTACCACCACTGTTAGAAGTGCACTGTGAAGTACCACCACTGTTAGAGGTGCACTGTGAAGTACCACCACTGAAGGTGCACTGTGAAGTACCACCACTGTTAGAGGTGCACTGTGAAGTACCACCACTGTTAGAGGTGCACTGTGAAGTACCACCACTGTTAGAGGTGCACTGTGAAGTACCACCACTGTTAGAGGTGCACTGTGAAGTACCACCACTGTTAGAGGTGCACTGTGAAGTACCACCACTGTTAGAGGTGCACTGTGAAGTACCACCACTGTTAGAGGTGCACTGTGAAGTACCACCACTGTTAAAGGTGCTTTTTTTTTAGATCAACTGGATATGTTAAGAAAGGTTTTTCATTGTTGCACTTGTACAGACCTCTCCTTCCCCACACAACCTCTCCTTCCCCACACAACCTCTCCTTCCCCACACAACCTCTCCTTCCCCACACAACCTCTCCTTCCCCACACAACCTCTCCTTCCCCACACAACCTCTCCTTCCCCACACAACCTCTCCTTCCCCACACAACCTCTCCTTCCCCACACAACCTCTCCTTCCCCACACAACCTCTCCTTCCCCATACAACCTCTCCTTCCCCGCACAACCTCTCCTTCCCCGCACAACCTCTCCTTCCCCACACAACCTCTCCTTCCCCACACAACCTCTCCTTCCCCACACAACCTCTCCTTCCCCACACAACCTCTCCTTCCCCACACAACCTCTCCTTCCCCACACAACCTCTCCTTCCAACCTCTCCTTCCCCACACAACCTCTCCTTCCCCACACAACCTCTCCTTCCCCACACAACCTCTCCTTCCCCGCACAACCTCTCCTTCCCCGCACACAACCTCTCCTTCCCCACACAACCTCTCCTTCCCCACACAACTCTCTCCTTCCCCACACAACCTCTCCTTCCCCACACAACCTCTCCTTCCCCACACAACCTCTCCTTCCCCACCTCTCCTTCCCCGCACAACCTCTCCTTCCCCGCACAACCTCTCCTTCCCCACACAACCTCTCCTTCCCCACACAACCTCTCCTTCCCCACACAACCTCTCCTTCCCCACACAACCTCTCCTTCCCCACACAACCTCTCTATCCCCACACAACCTCTCCTTCCCCACACAACCTCTCCTTCCCCACACAACCTCTCCTTCCCCACACAACCTCTCTATCCCCACACAACCTCTCCTTCCCCACACAACCTCTCCTTCCCCACACAATCTCTCCTTCCCCACACAACCTCTCCTTCCCCACACAACCTCTCCTTCCCCACACAACCTCTCCTTCCCCATACAACCTCTCCTTCCCCTCACAACCTCTCCTTCCCCACAACCTCTCCTTCCCCATACAACCTCTCCTTCCCCATACCTCTCCTTCCCCACACAACCTCTCTTTCCCCACACAACCTCTCCTTCCCCACACAACCTCTCCTTCCCCAAACAACCTCTTCCCCACACAACCTTCTTCCCCCAACCTCTCCTTCCCCGCACAACCTCTCCTTCCCCGCACAACCTCTCCTTCCCCACACAACCTCTCCTTCCCCACACAACCTCTCCTTCCCCACACAACCTCTCCTTCCCCACACAACCTCTCCTTCCCCACACAACCTCTCCTTCCCCACAAAACCTCTCCTTCCCCACACAACCTCTCCTTCCCCACACAACCTCTCCTTCCCCACACAACCTCTCCTTCCCCACACAACCTCTCCTTCCCCACACAACCTCTCCTTCCCCACACAATCTCTCCTTCCCCACACAACCTCTCCTTCCCCACTCAACCTCTCCTTCCCCACACAACCTCTCCTTCCCCACACAACCTCTCCTTCCCCACACAACCTCTCCTTCCCCACACAACCTCTCCTTCCCCACACAACCTCTTCTTCCCCACACAACCTCTCCTTCCCCACACAACCTCTCCTTCCCCACACAACCTCTCCTTCCCCACACCTCTCCTTCCCCACACAACCTCTCCTTCCCCACACAACTTCTTCTTCCCCACACAACCTCTCCTTCCCCACACACAACCTCTCCTTCCCCACACAACCTCTCCTTCCCCACACAACCTCTCCTTCCCCACACAACCTCTCCTTCCCCACACAACCTCTCCTTCCCCACACAACCTCTCCTTCCCCACACAACCTCTCCTTCCCCACACAACCTCTCCTTCCCCACACAACCTCTCCTTCCCCACACAACCTCTCCTTCCCCACACAACCTCTCCTTCCCCACACAACCTCTCCTTCCCCACACAACCTCTCCTTCCCCACACAACCTCTCCTTCCCCACACAACCTCTCCTTCCCCACACAACCTCTCCTTCCCCACACAACCTCTCCTTCCCCACACAACCTCTCCTTCCCCACACAACCTCTCCTTCCCCACACAACCTCTCCTTCCCCACACAACCTCTCCTTCCCCACACAACCTCTCCTTCCCCACACAACCTCTCCTTCCCCACACAACCTCTCCTTCCCCACACAACCTCTCCTTCCCCACACAACCTCTCCTTCCCCACACAACCTCTCCTTCCCCACACAACCTCTCCTTCCCCACACAACCTCTCCTTCCCCACACAACCTCTCCTTCCCCGCACAACCTCTCCTTCCCCACACAACCTCTCCTTCCCCACACAACCTCTCCTTCCCCACACAACCTCTCCTTCCCCACACAACCTCTCCTTCCCCACACAACCTCTCCTTCCCCACACAACCTCTCCTTCCCCACACAACCTCTCCTTCCCCACACAACCTCTCCTTCCCCACACAACCTCTCCTTCCCCACACAACCTCTCCTTCCCCCACAACCTCTCCTTCCCCGCACAACCTCTCCTTCCCCACACAACCTCTCCTTCCCCACACAACCTCTCCGTCCCCACACAACCTCTCCTTCCCCACACAACCTCTCCTTCCCCACACAACCTCTCCTTCCCCTCACTACCTCTCCTTCCCCACACAACCTCTCCTTCCCCACACAACCTCTCCTTCCCCACACAACCTCTCCTTCCCCCACACACACCTCTCCTTCCCCACACACCTCTCCTTCCCCACACAACCTCTCCTTCCCCACACAACCTCTCCTCCTTCCCCACACCTCTCCTTCCCCACACAACCTCTCCTTCCCCACACAACCTCTCCTTCCCCCACACACCTCTCCTTCCCCACACAACCTCTCCTTCCCCACACAACAACCTCTCCTTCCCCACACAACCTCTCCTTCCCCACACAACCTCTCCTTCCCCACACAACCTCTCCTTCCCCACACAACCTCTCCTTCCCCACACAACCTCTCCTTCCCCACACAACCTCTCCTTCCACACACAACTCTCCTTCCCCACACAACCTCTCCTTCCCCACACAATCTCTCCTTCCCCACACAACCTCTCCTTCTCTCCTTCCCCACACAACCTCTCCTTCCCCACACAACCTCTCCTTCCCCACACAACCTCTCCTTCCCCACACAACCTCTCCTTCCTTCCCCACACAACCTCTCCTTCCCCACACAACCTCTCCTTCCCCACACAACCTCTCCTTCCCCACACAACCTCGCCTTCCCCACACAACCTCTCCTTCCCCCACATACCTCTCCTTCCCCACACAACCTCTCCTTCCCCACACAACCTCTCCTTCCCCACACAACCTCTCCTTCCCCACACAACCTCTCCTTCCCCACACAACCTCTCCTTCCCCACACAACCTCTCCTTCCCCACACAACCTCTCCTTCCCCACACAACCTCTCCTTCCCCACACAACCTCTCCTTCCCCACACAACCTCTCCTTCCCCACACAATCTCTCCTTCCCCACACAACCTCTCCTTCCCCACACAACCTCTCCTTCCCCACACAACCTCTCCTTCCCCACACAACCTCTCCTTCCCCACACAACCTCTCCATCACCACCTTCCCCACACAACCTCTCCTTCCCCACACAACCTCTCCATCACCACCTTCCCCACACAACCTCTCCTTCACCACCTTCCCCACACAACCTCTCCATCACCACCTTCCCCACACAACCTCTCCATCACCACCTTCCCCACACAACCTCTCCTTCACCACCTTCCACATACAACCTCTCCATCACCACCTTCCCCATACAACCTCTCCATCACAACCTTCCCCACACAACCTCTCCATCACCACCTTCCCCACACAACCTCTCCATCACCACCTTCCCCACACAACCTCTCCTTCACCACCTTCCCCACACAACCTCTCCATCACCACCTCTCCTTCACCACCTTCCCCACACAACCTCTCCTTCACCACCTTCCCACACAACCTCTCCTTCACCACCTTCCCCACACAACCTCTCCTTCACCTTCTCCACACAACCTCTCCTTCACCACCTTCCCCACACAACCTCTCCTTCACCACCTTCCCCACACAACCTCTCCTTCACCACCTTCCCCACACACCCTCTCCTTCACCACCTTCCCCACACAACCTCTCCATCACCACCTTCCCCACACAACCTCTCCATCACCACCTTCCCCACACAACCTCTCCATCACCACCTTCCCCACACAACCTCTCCATTACCACTTTCCCCACACAACCTTTCCATCACCACCTTCCCCACACAACCTCTCCACCACCACCTTCCCCACACAACCTCTCCATCACCACCTTCCCCACACAACTTTTCCATCACCACCTTCCCCACACAACCTCTCCATCACCACCTTCCCCACACAACCTCTCCATCACCACCTTCCCCTCACAACCTCTCCATCACCACCTTCCCCACACAACCTCTCCGTCACCACCTTCCCCACACAACCTTTCCATCACCACCTTCCCCACACAACCTCTCCATCACCACCTTCCCCACACAACCTCTCCATCACCACCTTCCCCACACAACCTCTCCATCACCACCTTCCCACACCACATCACCTTCACCACACCACCTTCCCCTCACCACACCACCTTCCCCTCACCACACCACCTCCACACAACCTTCCCCTTACTACACCACCTTCCCCTCACCACTCCACCTCCCTCACCACTCCACCTCCCCACACCACCTTCCCCTCACCACATCACCTTCCCCTCACCACACCACCTCCCCACACCCCCTTTCCCTCCCCACACCATCTTACCCTCACCACACCACCTTCCCCTCACCCCACCACCTCCCCCTCACACGACCTCTCCACACCACCTTCCCCTCAATACACCACCTCCCCACACCACCTTCCCCTAAACACACCCTCCCTCCCCACACCACCTTCCCCTAACCAACCCTCCCTCCCCACACCTTCCCCTCCTCACCTCCCCCACCCACTCATCACCTTCCCCTCATCACCTCCCCCCCCACTCATCACCTCCCCACCAAACAACTCCTCGGGCAATGAAATATTTCCTCAAAGTTAGTTTTAAGCTTCCTGTTTTCCTCAGTGTTTTGAGGCGGTTTTTACCTACTTACACACATGGTTTTTTACTCAGCATGTGTGTGTGTGTGTGTGTGTTACTTACCTATGTTGTAGGGGGCTAGCTCTTGGTCCCGCATTTTAACTTGCTGTTTGCTGGATTTACTACGTCCTAGCTTCGTGATCAGTATCACAGCTTTTCTGATAATAACGTATTCCTGACCTCGTGGACCCTGTCATACTATTCTTAAAACTGCGTATGGAACCTGTCTACACTACTTGGTCCAGATCATTACACTTCCTGACCACTGTGAGGGAGAAGAAATACTTTTTTTTTTTACATCTTTGAGTCATCTTTGCCCTCGTGTACGTGTTCCCCGCCTCTCACACTATCCTCACCTACGCTATCAAAAACTTCTTAAGTGTTATGTCGTTGTGTCTCCCCAGATTCATCTATCGTCTAAAGTCAAGTTAAGTTCCTTTAGCGTCTCCTCAAAGGTCGCTACACTTTGCTCTGGTACTAGTTATGTTATATATCACAGCAGTTTATAAAGTATTTTAAGCTGGTTTATCAGGGAAGAGTTCCATGCTGGTGCTGAACACAACAGAAGCCTAACTTTCACTAGTAATTTTTCACAGGTCAACAAAATTTAACTTTTTCATCCAGTTCAGAAACCAAATTAGTGGTTTTAAGCTAACTTTGATTCACTGATCACGAATTTGAGTTTGTTTACTCCCTATCACGTAAGTATTTTTGAAAAACTTATAAGCAATATATTGGCTATTTAAGGTTGAAGAATCACTTGATATGTTACCTAATAACCATAGGTATTATATTACAGATATTAAGTGTGGTGTACACAATGACCAGAGCTAATCTTTATCGTAAATTTTCCTCTGAGGAAACTTCCCCTCAATCCACCTGTTGCTGCCCTTGCAACATTGCATAGCTCCTGATGCACGAAGACGTGTGAAAGATCTTGAGCTGAAGATTTCCATCCCCCCGAAGCTTGTCTTGCATTGTGAAGATCGCCGCGATCTTAACAATGCAACAGCGACTGGACGGGAATCTAACCACCGATCCTTTAGCACGCCTCATAAAAAGCCCGCCAAAATTCCGAGACGCCTTAGTCCACTCGGCCATCAATGCTTCACACATCAGGTGGCCAGTATCACTGGACATGTCACCGCTGATGCTAGCACATACGTGGCCATATCAGCTACAGGACTAATTTCATTCTCCTCCCGTTTGGAATACCAGTCTTCACCAGCAGTACCACTCGGAAATAAATGGTATAAAATACCGACACAATTTTCTTCGTGGCTGCATCCAAGAAATGGTCTTACCAAGATCTACTCCTCCACAGCAGTACCACTCGCTCGTGGATGCATTAATATGTGTACTGCTGGTGAAGACTAGTATTCCAAACAAGAGAATTAAATCAGTCGTGTAGCTTCCATAGCCAAGTATGTGCTGGTATCAGTGTCCAGCAGTAGTCAACCATCAAACTGATCGCCAGGTTTCCCTCATATATCTTCTACATATGGCTATGACTGTGAAATCATTCACTCTGGGCTTCTATTTCACAGAAACTGTACATGCTGGAGCAAAACTAAGTTCAGATTTGAGTTCAATATCCCAAAATTAGTTAGAATCATATATTTTCAAAAGCGAACTGAAACTATCATTGGCCAGTACACCCTTCGGGGTAGCCCAGTGGTGAGAAGCGTGACTCTCACCACTGGGGTCCAGGGTTTGAAACCCGGAAGAACTATTAGAAAAAAAAAAATATCGAAACTGTAGGCCAGTGGTGACAGATGCGACTCTCACCGCTGGTGTCCGAAGTACGAGAACCAAACGAACTACTTAAAAAAATAAAAATACTGCAATGCAGTAGTAAGTGCCAGCTTCTCATCACCGGTGCCCGGTGTAGAGACACGCACAAACTAATGAAAAAAAAAATTGGCCAGTGTTTATTCAGCTGATGTGTGCCTCTGCCAATATGCTTAGTACTATGCTCAAACCTAGGGCATGTACCCTGAGAGAAACTTTCAATCAGTCCCATGAGTCTAGACTCGAGCAGCCACTTCCCTAAGCAATATTTAAGTTTGGCCAGGATCATATTCAGCCTTTCCTATCTTCATCGTTAATGAATACTTATTAATTTTACTGCATCTGCCAACAGGAATTTATAAGTCTCCCAGGTACGTTATTTACATACCACCAGACAATAATGGCCCTAATACCGATCCTTGCGGAACCCCGCTACGTATACTTTCACATTCTGACATTTCTAGGGAAATTACTTTGTCTCCTTTCCCTAAGGTACTTTCTGACCCACTGTTGCACGTACGCGCACATACGCACGCACGCACGCACACACACACACACACACACACACACACACACACACACACACACACACACACACACACACACACACACAGGCCTAAAAAAGGATGAAAAAAAGACCAATATGAAAAAAGTGACATTAAAAATCAAGAATAAGACGAAACTGCTCGGGTGGAAACAGTACTCCGGTGAAAGAGAGGAGGTAGAGAAGGGAAGAAGAAAAGAGGAAGGAGGAAAAAGGGAGGCTTATAAAGGAAAGAGGTATGAGAAACAGAGGAAGGTAGAAGAGAGACCACAGATAACACATCACACACGCCCCAAGACTCGACATTTTACTTCTAGTATGTAAAAAATAAATTCTCAGGCTTTTGTTTTTCGGCCAAGTGTTCCGGAGCTCTTCCATAACATTAGTAGTAGTGAGCACTCCCAGGAGATCACAGGACACAGTGAACCCTCCAAGAGCCTCACAGAGCATAGTGAGCATTCCCAAGAGCCTCCCAGAATACAGTGAACACACTCAGGAGCCACCTCACAGAGAACACTGAACATTTCCGTTAAGATTGTATTTTCATCCATACAGGGCAGGAGGAGGCCAGAACTTTCCCCTGCCTCTCAACCAGTGGGATTCCAGCCTCCGGCTTAAAAGTTTTATCTCTCTTCTAACACTTCTTTCACGATGAACATCAAAATGGTATACAATACCGACAGGTTGTTAGGTAAGACACATATGCAACAGTTAGACAACTTTATTCCGAAACGTTTGAGGTTGTCAGTCCCTCCAGGCCGAGGGACTGACAACCTCAAATTCTACGACTTCAAGGGTGATGGACTGATTACATCGTCTTCACATCTCTACTGTTCCTGCCTACTTTCTGTATTCGACTGAAGAAGCCTACTGTGTAGGCGAAACGTTTCGGAATAAAGTTGTCTAACTGTTGCATATGTGTCTTACCTAACACACTTCTTTCACGACTTGTTCTCAAAAACTTGCTGCTTGTACACCAGCATCATAGTCTCTTGTTATCACTGATGGATCTCCTGATATAACCCTAGAAGATATCACTGTCTCTCAGGTCCCTGTCTCGCAGTCATTGTATGGGACAAAGTACCTGCTTACCTACCACCTCTCAGTATTGATGAAGAATTACATGTGCCACATTTGGTGTTTTCATTTGTAGACGTTTCGCCATCCAGTGGTTTTATCAATACAGTTCAAGGACATAATGTGAAGACTGTAGAACTATATACAAAAGGCGAGGTAATCAGTCCCTCAGCCGTGGAGTTGGTGATGAGCAAAGTAGTGCTTTATACCACCTCCGAGGCTGAGGGACTCATTACTTCGCCTTTTGTATATAGTTCTACAGTCTTCATATTATGTCCTTGTATTTATAAAGCCACTGGATGGCGAAACGTCTACAAATAATGAGACCCAGATGCTGCACATGTGTCTAATTCTTCATTTTGTCGGTATTGTGCACCATTCGTGTACACATGGTAATAGTGCTTTAGTTATCGCATGTTTTATATATACAATGTTCTTCTTGGTATCAAAGAGGCTCTCAGGACGCTAAATAATAAATAAAAGCAAGATGGGGAAAGAATCTAATTACAACAACACTTAACAGAAAATAATGTGCTAAGGAAGGAAAACGAAATAAGGACAATTACGTTGAAAAATAACCTTGAAAGAATTCTACCCCCATCAATGTAAAGGTGTGTAGCCGAGACAACGGCACTGTACAGCAGGTAAACGGCAGGTGAGAAGCGGGTATGACCGAACACACAGTAAACTAGCGCCAAAGAGGGCCACACGTAACATCATACAACTACCCACCACAACCTGGCAGTTGCTGGAACTTCCAACCTTACCTGTGACATATTTTGTAACTGTCTCACTTCGTACAGTATGAGCTGTCACCTCACGTACTATGACATCATGGTCGGTAGTGATGGTTCTACGTGCAGGTTCCCATATCGCTACTTCCATTAATGTTTGCCCAATGTACAAGACCACGTCTACTTCGACCAGTGCTTGTCTAACGTACAAGACCACGTCTACTTCGATCAGTGCTTGTCTAACATACAAGACTACGTCTTCACCGACCAAATCTTGCCATGACCATTGTTTGCCCACCGTACAAGACTTCGTCTATAAACTTCAACCTAACAGTGCCCTGCCTTACGTGCATGACCACTTCTGTATACTTGGACTAAAGGTGAAGTAGGGAGCACCACCAGGTAAGGGGGGGTGGAAGGGGGCGACCACCTGCTATCTCCCTCACGCTCCGGCGAAGTTACTAGCGATCGACTCGACTAAAGATTTTCGAAGGCCGTCACCCCCAAGACTTGACGCGACCACTGCCAAAACTGACACACTGTTTACACACTTCGGACGCCTGGGTCTCTGATGGTCAAGGTCTTCCTCCACGTCGAAGTCGCTCCACTGCGTCCTTAACTTTGGTATAAACCTTCGTAATTGATACCGACAAAGTGGTTAAAAAAGACACGTGATCAAACACTTGGACATATTTACTGGGAAACGTTACGCTCCTGGGACCCTGATTATTTCTACCACAAGGAAATTAAAATGACAGCGTATATAGACGGAGAGTAGGGTGCGACACATGGTGACCTGAAAAATACCAATGTCTAGCTGTCCTCATCCCAATATGTCATTCTTCAGATCACCATGTGTCACTCACACCTCGCTTTCCCCGTATATATATTGCCATTTTAATTTGTGTGTGTTACAAGTAATCAAGGTCTCAGGATCGGAACGTTCACTAATAACTATGTCCTAGTGCTTGTTCACCTTTTTTTTTTTAACCATCCTTAGCTCTCTATCACTGCTGGTGTTACCTCCGTATTCTTGTTCTGCTACCACTACCGTTTTCCATTACTCCAGCTTACTACATGGTACCGACCGGCTATGGGTTTTGTACTTGTGCCAACATCCCTATTTTTATCCAGCTGATTTCTCCGATTAAGAGCTGTTATCCTACCTCAACTCGTTTCAAAGCCAAATCCTGGGATGCGACCCACAACAGTCGACCAACATCCAATATCCCCGAGTGTGTGGCAGTTCTTGCTGATTTCTTTCCCAATGCGAGCTAACATCTTTAATAGTAACTTTCCTGCCTCCACATCTACCTCCAAGATCTTCACCACTACACCAGTAACTCTCGTACCCTTTTCACCTCGTTTCCTTCCAGATCCTGACCCCTATATTAGTAGCGTCTACACTTCTTGCCTCAGGCTCTGACATTAGCAACTCCCACACTTTTCTCAGGCTCTAACCCCCTATATAGCAACTTCTACACGTCTTTCCCCAGGTTCTGACCCCTACACAGCAACTTCTACACTTCTTTCCCCAGGTTCTGACCCCTACACAGCAACTTCTATACTTCTTGCCTCATGCCCTAACCCCTTCATAGCAATTCTACATTTCTTGCCTCAGGCTCTGACCCCTACATTAACAACATCTACATTTCTTGCCTCAGGCTCTGACTCTTGTACCTATACCAACTATCAAAACTACGATCAACCTACTCTCTGCCAACTGCCCTTTACCCCATTCAAACTTCCTTTATTTTCTTTTACAGCTTGCCCACTACGTTCCTCCAACATTGGAGCCTCTCCCCACTCAACTCCCACCTCCCTCATTCCCACTAATGCTTCCTTCACACATTATTTTCCTCTCTCTCTCTCTCTCTCTCCCTCTCGGAACCACTGAGAGTATCCCACTCCTCTTTTCACCTCTCTCCTCGCAGATATTTCCCGTGCCCCTCTCAGACCCACGCCTCTATTTCCACCAGCATTATCATCTTCCTTCCTTCAACTTGGCCTCTTCCCGGCCCTCCTATCGTCCTCTTTACTCGTCTATCATATTATTATCATACCAAATTCCACCCCCTCGCTGTTTGTGCCGCTCCGCCTGAGTCCAATACCAAATTCACACCTCTGTGCCCTGCGCCAGTCACAACACACCAATTCATCACTCTGTTATTATATAGACACCTTTGTACACTATACTCGCTTATTTGTGGTTGCAGGGGGTCAAGTCTCAGCTCCTGGCCCTACCTCTCTGCTAGCCGCTACTGGGCTCACTATCCTGGCTGTATGAGCCCTGACATACCTATTCTCAAAAGCTATGCTTTAATCCTGCCTCTACCACTTCACTGTCTAGCTGCTTCCACTTCACTGCCTAGCTGCTTCCACTTCACTGCCTAGCTGCTTCCACTTCCAGACATCTCTAAGGTTAAATAAGTATTTTCTAACATTCCTTTGGCTCAATTGTTCTTAATTTCCAGCTGTGCCTTCGTGTACCTGTGTGAGTACTCAACTAAATGTGGTTGCAGGGGTCGATTCATAGCTCCTAGCCCCGCCTCTCCGCTTGTCACTACTAGATCCACTCCCTACTCCAAAAGCCCTATCGTAGTTCATCGTAAAGCTATGTATGAATCCTGCGTCCACTACTTCACTCTCCAGATTATTCCATTTCTTGACAACTCTAAGGCTGAAGAAATACTTCCTAACATCCCTATGACTCATCTGGGTTTTCAACTTCCAGTTGTGTGTGTGTGTGTGTGTGTGTGTGTGTTTGCAGAAGCCACTTCATAGATTCAAGTCGTGCCTGATAGCTTCTATCGACCGGCTTTCAAGACCGGCTGTCCTCAAGGGTCCGATCATGTCTACTCTTCAAAGTGTATTTCGATTTTTTTTTACCTCCACTACCCCCTCGGCATTTGAACTTAATTGATTCCAAGGTGGTGTTGGAACTACGAAAAATTCTAAATGGGGAAACAGTAATTGCTAGGCTTTAATTATCAGTCTCACACACTGGAGGATGTTGACCTGATTCTTCCAGAAGTCTCTGAGAGTCAGGTCAGTGTCAGAGGTCACTTCAAAGCACTTTTCTGTAAAGTGTTTTTTACAACTGAATTTTAAACAAGTCATCGCGTTCGGACTCCAGAAAAACGTTCAAAGACCGGATCAATTTTTCTGAAAATGGTTTGGACTCCGGTTTGTGCGAGGTCCGGTGCGTTCGAACACCGGGGTTCACTGTATTTTCAAACGTCCGCGTGGCTAATACGCGTCTTAGACTAGTATCTCTCTCTCTCTCTCTCTCTCTCTCTCTCTCTCTCTCTCTTTCTCTCTCTCCTTCCACGCCAAACAGCCTTTCTTATTCCACTATTTGGTTCACGGTATTATACACTTCCTATATGGAAGAATGAGACACTTGTGCAGCATTTGGAAATCTTTTTTGTGGAAACGTTTCGCCATGCAGTGGCTTCCTCAGTCCAAAACAGAGAGAAACGGTGGAAGATGAGGAGAACGAGGTAATCAGTCCCTCACCCTGGAGACGATGTGTTCAGTCCACCAATCTTGAGGAAAGTACTTTTTCTGATTACCTCATTCTTCTCATCTTTCACAGTTTTCTCTGTTTTGGACTGAAGAAGCCACTGGCTGGCGAAACGTCTCCTCAGTAAAGATTTCCAAGTGTTGAATAAGTATCACAGTCTTCAACTGGATTAAAACAGCGTAGTGTTGATAATAGTGAAGACAATTTGCCGAACATGTTACTGAGAGAACGTTTAGCTCTAGGTAGAGATTTATAAAGCCATGACTTGATAAAGCTCTAGACAGAGCGAAACACCGCTCTATTATTATTTACGAGGAAGCGTTAAATCCGTAGGGATTATACAGCGCCTGTCGGGAGAAGGAGAGGGAATAGAAGGCATTCAGGCTTAATTCATGGAACTGGAGCACAGATCCAATTACCTAGATCAAGAGCCCCTCGCTAGCATCAAAGAACCTTCCTTGAGGGGCAACACCACTCAGTGTTTTAACAGATACGAACTTCATACTGGTGTTGCAATCTCCAAGTTGAACCTTCTGTAAACTGTGTATAATATACCAAATGATTCCTTGTTAAAGTAGCTACGGGTGTTGAGGTGATATTAACTACGTTAATTAGGGTCATGTAATAAACTGGTTTAAAACTGGTTAGGGAATCGGTTGTATATAAAGATTTTGTTAAAAATTGTTAAAATAGAGACTAATACGTTCAATATTGTGTCAGCCAATATTTTTTCCATTAATAAGTCTATATTTTCAGACTACTCTCTATAATACACTATAATTTACTGGTCCAGGAATTTAACTGGCAACTGGAACACAAAAATCAATAGTGTACCACGCTCGGTTATAAGAACGTGTACCATGATCATAAACATAAGAACGTGTACCATCAACATAAACATAAGAACGTGTACCATGATCATAAACATAAGAACGTGTACCATCAACATAAACATAAGAACGTGTACCATCAACATAAACATAAGAACGTGTACCATCAACATAAACATAAGAAGGTGTACCATCAACATAAACATAAGAACGTGTACAATCAACATAAACATGAGAACGTGTACCATCAACATAATAAAAACGTGTACCATGAACGTAAACATAACGTGTACAATCAACATAAACATAAGAACGTGTACCATTAACATAAACATAAGAACGTGTACCATCAACATAAACAAAAGAACGTGTACCATGAACGTAAACATAAGAACGTGTACCATGAACATAAACACAAGAACGTGTACCATCAACATAAACATAAGAACGTGTACCATCAATATAAACATACGAACGTGTACCATCAATATAAACATAAGAACGTGTACCATGAACGTAAACATAAGAACGTGTACCATGAACATAAATATAAGAACGTGTACCATCAACATAATAAGAACGTGTACCATGAACGTAAACATAAGAACGTGTACCATGAACATAAATATAAGAACGTGTACCATCAATATAAACATACGAACGTGTACCATCAATATAAACATAAGAACGTGTACCATCAATATAAACATAAGAACGTGTACCATCAACATAATAAGAACGTGTGCCATCAACACAATAAGAACGTGTACCATCAATATAAACATAAGAACGTGTACCATCAACACAATAAGAACGTGTACCATCAACACAATAAGAACGTGTACCATCAACATAATAAGAACGTGTACCATCAACATAATAAGAACGTGTACCATCAACACAATAAGAACGTGTACCATCAACACAATAAGAACGTGTACCATCAACATAATAAGAACGTGTACTATCAACATAATAAGAACGTGTACCATCAACATAATAAGAACGTGTACCATCAACACAATAAGAACGTGTACCATCAACATAATAAGAACGTGCACCATCAACATAATAAGAACGTGTACCATCAACATAATAAGAACGTGTACCATCAACATAATAAGAACGTGTACCATCAACATAATAAGAACGTGTACCATCAACATAATAAGAACGTGTACCATCAACATAATAAGAACGTGTACCATCAACATAATAAGAACGTGCACCATCAACATAATAAGAACGTGTACCATCAACACAATAAGAACGTGTACCATCAACATAATAAGAACGTGTACCATCAACATAATAAGAACGTGCACCATCAACATAATAAGAACGTGTACCATCAACATAATAAGAACGTGTACCATCAACATAATAAGAACGTGCACCATCAACATAATAAGAACGTGTACCATCAACATAATAAGAACGTGTACCATCAACATAATAAGAACGTGTACCATCAACATAATAAGAACGTGCACCATCAACATAATAAGAACGTGTACCATCAACATAAACATAAGAACGTGCACCGTGTGAATTTACAAAAGGTTATTTTAAGAGGTAAACGACCACTGACAACATAATACACTGACAACATAATACGCTGACAACATAATACACTGACAACATAATACACTGACAACATAATACACTGACAACATAATACACTGACAACATAATACACTGACAACATAATACACTGACAACATAATACACTGACAACATAATACACTGACAACATAATACGCTGACAACATAATACGCTGACAATATAATACACTGACAACATAATACACTGACAACATAATACACTGACAACATAATACGCTGACAACATAATACACTGACAACATAATACACTGACAACATAATACACTGACAACATAATACACTGACAACATAATACACTGACAACATAATACACTGACAACATAATACACTGACAACATAATACACTGACAACATAATACACTGACAACATAATACACTGACAACATAATACACTGACAACATAATACACGCCCACCTATAATGTTTACCCTCGACAAAATAAAGAAATTTAAACCACAAAAAAATATACTACAAAAATGGCTTGTACAAAACATGTTATGTTTACCCCGGGTGATCTACCATACACCAGTATGCATAACGTACCTCTCATGTTATGTTTACCCCGGGTGATCTACCATACACCAGCATGCATAACGCACCTCTCATGTTATGTTTACCCCGGGTGATCTACCATACACCAGCATGCATAACGCACCTCTCATGTTATGTTTACCCCAGGGTGATCTACCATACACCAGCATGCATAACGCACCTCTCATGTTATGTTTACCCCGGGTGATCTACCATACACCAGCATGCATAACGCACCTCTCATGTTATGTTTACCCCGGGTGATCTACCATACACCAGCATGCATAACGCACCTCTCATGTTATGTTTACCCCGGGTGATCTACCATACACCAGCATGCATAACGCACCTCTCATGTTATGTTTACCCCGGGTGATCTACCATACACCAGCATGCATAACGCACCTCTCATGTTATGTTTACCCCGGGTGATCTACCATACACCAGCATGCATAACGCACCTCTCATGTTATGTTTACCCCGGGTGATCTACCATACACCAGCATGCATAACGCACCTCTCATGTTATGTTTACCCCGGGTGATCTACCATACACCAGCATGCATAACGCACCTCTCATGTTATGTTTACCCCGGGTGATCTACCATACACCAGCATGCATAACGCACCTCTCATGTTATGTTTACCCCGGGTGATCTACCATACACCAGCATGCATAACGCACCTCTCATGTTATGTTTACCCCGGGTGATCTACCATACACCAGCATGCATAACGTACCTCTCATGTTATGTTTACCCTGGGTGATCTACCATACACCAGCATGCATAACGCACCTCTCATGTTATGTTTACCCCGGGTGATCTACCATACACCAGCATGCATAACGTACCTCTCATGTTATGTTTACCCCGGGTGATCTACCATACACCAGCATGCATAACGTACCTCTCATGTTATGTTTACCCCGGGTGATCTACCATACACCAGTATGCATAACGCACCTCTCATGTTATGTTTACCCAGGGTGATCTACCATACACCAGCATGCATAACGTACCTCTCATGTTATGTTTACCCCGGGTGATCTACCATACACCAGTATGCATAACGTACCTCTCATGTTATATTTACCCCGGGTGATCTACCATACACCAGTATGCATAACGCACCTCTCATGTTATGTTTACCCCGGGTGATCTACCATACACCAGTATGCATAACGCACCTCTCATGTTATGTTTACCCCGGGTGATCTACCATACACCAGCATGCATAACGCACCTCTCATGTTATGTTTACCCCGGGTGATCTACCATACACCAGCATGCATAACGTACCTCTCATGTTATGTTTACCCCGGGTGATCTACCATACACCAGCATGCATAACGTACCTCTCATGTTATGTTTACCCCGGGTGATCTACCATACACCAGTATGCATAACGCACCTCTCATGTTATGTTTACCCCGGGTGATCTACCATACACCAGCATGCATAACGTACCTCTCATGTTATGTTTACCCCGGGTGATCTACCATACACCAGCATGCATAACGTACCTCTCATGTTATGTTTACCCCGGGTGATCTACCATACACCAGTATGCATAACGCACCTCTCATGTTATGTTTACCCCGGGTGATCTACCATACACCAGCATGCATAACGCACCTCTCATGCTATATTTACCCCGGGTGATCTACCATACACCAGTATGCATAACGCACCTCTCATGCTATATTTACCCCGGGTGATCTACCATACACCAGTATCCATAACGCACCTCTCATGTTATGTTTATCCCGGGTGATCTACCATACACCAGCATGCATAACGCACCTCTCATGTTATATTTACCCCGGGTGATCTACCATACACCAGTATGCATAACGCACCTCTCATGTTATGTTTACCCCGGGTGATCTACCATACACTAGCATGCATAACGCACCTCTCATGTTATGTTTACCCCGGGTGATCTACCATACACCAGCATGCATAACGCACCTCTCATGTTATGTTTACCCCGGGTGATCTACCATACACCAGCATGCATAACGCACCTCTCATACTATATTTACCCCGGGTGATCTACCATACACCAGCATGCATAACGCACCTCTCATGTTATGTTTACCCCGGGTGATCTACCATACACCAGCATGCATAACGCACCTCTCATGTTATGTTTACCATGGGTGATCTACCATACACCAGTATGCATAACGCACCTCTCATGTTATGTTTACCCCGGGTGATCTACCATACACCAGCATGCATAATGCACCTCTCATGTTATGTTTACCCCGGGTGATCTACCATACACCAGCATGCATAACGCACCTCTCATGTTATGTTTACCCCGGGTGATCTACCATACACCAGCATGCATAACGCACCTCTCATGTTATGTTTACCCCGGGTGATCTACCATACACCAGCATGCATAACGCACCTCTCATACTATATTTACCCAGGGTGATCTACCATACACCAGTATGCATAACGCACCTCTCATGTTATATTTACCCCGGGTGATCTACCATACATCAGCATGCATAACGCACCTCTCATGTTATGTTTACCCCGGGTGATCTACCATACACCAGTATGCATAACGCACCTCTCATGTTATGTTTACCCCGGGTGATCTACCATACACCAGCATGCATAACGTACCTCTCATGTTATATTTACCCCGGGTGATCTACCATACACCAGCATGCATAACGTACCTCTCATGTTATGTTTACCCCGGGTGATCTACCATACACCAGCATGCATAACGCACCTCTCATGTTATGTTTACCCCGGGTGATCTACCATACACCAGTATGCATAACGCACCTCTCATGTTATGTTTACCCCGGGTGATCTACCATACACCAGCATGCATAACGCACCTCTCATGTTATGTTTACCCCGGGTGATCTACCATACATCAGCATGCATAACGCACCTCTCATGTTATGTTTACCCCGGGTGATCTACCATACACCAGTATGCATAACGCACCTCTCATGTTATGTTTACCCCGGGTGATCTACCATACACCAGCATGCATAACGCACCTCTCATGTTATGTTTACCCCGGGTGATCTACCATACACCAGTATGCATAACGCACCTCTCATGTTATGTTTACCCCGGGTGATCTACCATACACCAGCATGCATAACGCACCTCTCATGTTATGTTTACCCTGGGTGATCTACCATACACCAGCATGCATAACGCACCTCTCATGTTATGTTTACCCCGGGTGATCTACCATACACCAGCATGCATAACGCACCTCTCATGTTATATTTACCCGGGGTGATCTACCATACACCAGCATGCATAATGCACCTCTCATGTTATGTTTACCCCGGGTGATCTACCATACACCAGCATGCATAACGCACCTCTCATGTTATGTTTACCCCGGGTGATCTACCATACACCAGTATGCATAACGCACCTCTCATGTTATGTTTACCCCGGGTGATCTACCATACACCAGTATGCATAACGCACCTCTCATGTTATGTTTACCCCGGGTGATCTACCATACACCAGCATGCATAACGCACCTCTCATGTTATGTTTACCCCGGGTGATCTACCATACACCAGCATGCATAACGCACCTCTCATGTTATGTTTACCCCGGGTGATCTACCATACACCAGCATGCATAACGCACCTCTCATGTTATGTTTACCCTGGGTGATCTACCATACACCAGCATGCATAACGCACCTCTCATGTTATGTTTACCCCGGGTGATCTACCATACACCAGCATGCATAACGCACCTCTCATGTTATATTTACCCCGGGTGATCTACCATACACCAGCATGCATAATGCACCTCTCATGTTATGTTTACCCCGGGTGATCTACCATACACCAGCATGCATAACGCACCTCTCATGTTATGTTTACCCCGGGTGATCTACCATACACCAGTATGCATAACGCACCTCTCATGTTATGTTTACCCCGGGTGATCTACCATACACCAGTATGCATAACGCACCTCTCATGTTATGTTTACCCCGGGTGATCTACCATACACCAGCATGCATAACGCACCTCTCATGTTATGTTTACCCCGGGTGATCTACCATACACCAGCATGCATAACGTACCTCTCATGTTATGTTTACCCCGGGTGATCTACCATACACCAGCATGCATAACGTACCTCTCATGTTATGTTTACCCCGGGTGATCTACCATACACCAGCATGCATAACGTACCTCTCATGTTATGTTTACCCCGGGTGATCTACCATACACCAGCATGCATAACGCACCTCTCATGTTATGTTTACCCTGGGTGATCTACCATACACCAGCATGCATAACGTACCTCTCATGTTATGTTTACCCCGGGTGATCTACCATACACCAGCATGCATAACGTACCTCTCATGTTATGTTTACCCCGGGTGATCTACCATACACCAGCATGCATAACGTACCTCTCATGTTATGTTTACCCCGGGTGATCTACCATACACCAGCATGCATAACGTACCTCTCATGTTATGTTTACCCCGGGTGATCTACCATACACCAGCATGCATAACGCACCTCTCATGTTATGTTTACCCTGGGTGATCTACCATACACCAGCATGAATAACGTACCTCTCATGTTATGTTTACCCCGGGTGATCTACCATACACCAGCATGCATAACGCACCTCTCATGTTATGTTTACCCCGGGTGATCTACCATACACCAGCATGCATAACGCACCTCTCATGTTATGTTTACCCCGGGTGATCTACCATACACCAGCATGCATAACGCACCTCTCATGTTATGTTTACCCCGGGTGATCTACCATACACCAGCATGCATAACGCACCTCTCATGTTATGTTTACCCCGGGTGATCTACCATACATCAGCATGCATAACGTACCTCTCATGTTATGTTTACCCCGGGTGATCTACCATACATCAGCATGCATAACGTACCTCTCATGTTATGTTTACCCCGGGTGACCTACCATACACCAGCATGCATAACGTACCTCTCATGTTATGTTTACCCCGGGTGACCTACCATACACCAGCATGCATAACGTACCTCTCATGTTATGTTTACCCCGGGTGACCTACCATACACCAGCATGCATAACGTACCTCTCATGTTATGTTTACCCCGGGTGACCTACCATACACCAGCATGCATAACGTACCTCTCATGTTATGTTTACCCCGGGTGACCTACCATACACCAGCATGCATAACGTACCTCTCATGTTATGTTTACCCCGGGTGACCTACCATACACCAGCATGCATAACGTACCTCTCATGTTATGTTTACCCCGGGTGATCTACCATACACCAGCATGCATAACGTACCTCTCATGTTATGTTTACCCCGGGTGACCTACCATACACCAGCATGCATAACGTACCTCTCATGTTATGTTTACCCCGGGTGACCTACCATACACCAGCATGCATAACGTACCTCTCATGTTATGTTTACCCCGGGTGACCTACCATACACCAGCATGCATAACGTACCTCTCATGTTATGTTTACCCCGGGTGATCTACCATACACCAGCATGCATAACGTACCTCTCATGTTATGTTTACCCCGGGTGACCTACCATACACCAGCATGCATAACGTACCTCTCATGTTATGTTTACCCCGGGTGACCTACCATACACCAGCATGCATAACGTACCTCTCATGTTATGTTTACCCCGGGTGACCTACCATACACCAGCATGCATAACGTACCTCTCATGTTATGTTTACCCCGGGTGACCTACCATACACCAGCATGCATAACGTACCTCTCATGTTATGTTTACCCCGGGTGATCTACCATACACCAGCATGCATAACGCACCTCTCATGTTATGTTTACCCCGGGTGATCTACCATACACCAGCATGCATAACGCACCTCTCATGTTATGTGCTACTTGCTGATGAATTAAGGCATTTGGGTATCTTTATTGTGGAAACTTTTCGCCAACCACTGGCTTCATCAGTCCAATAGAGAGTGGAATGATTGAAGATCAGGAGGAGTTTGAGGTAATCAGTCCACCAAGATTGATGGACGGACTACATCGAGTCAAGGCTGAGAGACTGATTACCTCAAACTCCTTCTGATCTTCAACCATTCTTCTCTGTATTAGACTGAGGAAGCCACTGGTTGGCGAAACGTTTCCACGATAAAGATACCCAAGTGTAGCACAATTTTCTAATTTATTACCCTGCCTGCACCGTGAACCATTAATGTCAATTATATGGTTGATAATACAATTACTACTAATAGTATATTTGATGTCATATTTACTTAAAAATGCTCCTTGTACTTTGCCACTAGTCTCTCCCACCCAAAGCTATACTCCGTGTCCAGTCTTATCACTTTCCTGTTCTTATTATTTTGCACGTGTCAGGAATAAAATCAAGTAGATAATTCCCTAACCATTTCCTATTACGAAGTATTTTATTAGTCTCAAGGATGATGATAAGTGCAATGAACTGGACGAGGAACTGTTGAGACAAATTCACTGCACATCTAGAAGATGTGCAAGAAAGGCATACAATACCTACAAGATGAAACTTAAGACACATGTGCAACATCGGGTTATCTTTATTGTAGACGTTTCGCCCTCCAGTGACTATCAATACAGATTCTAGGACATAATTAAGACAGTAGAGCTATATACAGAAGATGAGGTAATCAGTCCCTCAGCCTTGGAGTTGGTGTGGAAGCATCGTGTAGTAGAGATTCTGGAGCAAAGGCAAGGAGACTGGCGTTTATATAGGCGTCAGTGGCTAGGGACTATGTCCTCGTCTGCTACACGTCCCTATCCACTGACGCCTATATAAACGCCAGTCTCCTTGCCTTTGCTCCAGAATCTCTACTACCACGGTGCTCTCCACACCAACTCCAAGGCTGAGGGACTGATTACCTCATCTTCTGTTTTAACTTTCATCTAGAAGATGTGCAGTAAGTTTAATAACGCCCACGAGAACGAACATCAGGTCTAAACACTACAACTCGGCGACAATCAACACCTGTCAACTAAACTTTACGAGTATGCACGAGTACACCAGAGCCCAACGTAATACATAATACCAACGTAATACTAACTAAATTATTAGCTTCACTTCAGGAACTGTCTTCTGACCCAGTCACTGCTTGACACGACCCTCCACTCACTCCACGGAGTGAGGACCTGTCTTCTGACCCAGTCACTGCTTGACACGACCTTCCACTCACTCCACGGAATGAGGACCTGTCTTCTGACCCAGTCACTGCTTGACACGACCTTCCACTCACTCCACGGAATGAGGACCTGTCTTCTGACCCAGTCACTGCTTGACACGACCTTCCACTCACTCCACGGAGTGAGGACCTGTCTTCTGACCCAGTCACTGCTTGACACGACCCTCCACTCAGTGCACGGAGTGAGGACCTGTCTTCAGACCCAGCCACTGCTTGACACGACCCTCCACTCAGTGCATGGGGTGAGGACCTGTCTTCTGACCCGGCCACTGCTTGACACGACCCTTCACTCAGTGCACGGGGTGAGGACCTGTCTTCTGACCCAGTCACTGCTTGACACGACCCTCCACTCAGTGCACGGAGTGAGGACCTGTCTTCTGACCCAGTCACTGCTTGACACGACCCTCCACTCAGTGCACGGAGTGAGGACCTGTCTTCAGACCCAGCCACTGCTTGACACGACCCTCCACTCAGTGCACGGAGTGAGGACCTGTCTTCAGACCCAGCCACTGCTTGACACGACCCTCCACTCAGCGTACGGGGTGAGGACCTGTCTTCTGACCCAGCCACTCCTTGACACGACCCTTCACTTAGTGCACGGGGTGAGGACCTGTCTTCTGACCCAGCCACTGCTTGACACGACCCTTCACTCAGTGCACGGGGTGAGGACCTGTCTTCTGACCCAGCCACTGCTTGACACGATCCTCTACTCAGTGCACGGGGTGAGGACCTGTCTTCTGACCCAGCCACTGCTTGACACGTCCCTCCACTCAGTATACGGGGTGAGGTGCAACCTTCCCTATATACTCTTGTTCTCATTTCACTTATGTGATATGTGAAAGACGCTGATCGCAACTACAGAACAGCTGAATTGGATCGACATCTTAAGAGATCCTCAGACAGGTCATTTTAGGATTAAGACCTGTGTCAGGACACAGTCCCTGACTAATCAATCAATTCACTTACGTATCTGCTGAAGATGATTCCATAAGGGAATCGAAATATACAGATCATAAAAAAACCATACCACGGGTGGGGATTGAACCCGCGGTCAGAGTCGTAAAACTCAATACCACCCGTGGTATGGTTTGTATGCAATCGTGTCACTACGATTTCGTGAGTCGAGTTATATAGACCATTTAATCATGCATGTTTCTGTGCCGATGTGGGTTGTTACTGAACACTGACAAGTGTTTATTACAATTTAGTTATCCACGAACTAAGTTTCACGCTTGTGAGTTTATTGTCACGAGAGAGAAAGTTGTTACAGTGAACCTTCCCGTACAATTCCTCCTCCGCTCACAACTCTTCGAGCGTTAACCTGTTTATGGTTATGGGAAATTGGGATTCGCAGCTCCTGGCTCCACTTAACCAGCCAGAACCTAGTTTTGACGAGTTAGACATGTGCAACATCTGGGTGTCTATTGTATACGTTTCGCCATTGAGTACCGTAGTGTTTAAAACTACGGTGCTCTTCACCAACTCCAAGGCTGAGGGACTGATTACCTCATCTTTTGTAGATAATTCTCCATTCTTCACATTATATCCTTGAATTAGTATTGATAACATCACTGAAAGGCGAAGCGTCTACAATAAAAGTACCCAGATGTTGCATGTGTCTAATTCTTCATCTTGTCGATATTGTACACCATACTAGTTTAACTGCTATGACAAAGTCTACCTGGACCTGTTCATCAGTTGTTATTTCACTTCCTGACCGCTCAGTTTTCATGACGCTGCACTGGAACTCCACAAGCCGCTTGTCTAATCCTGCAGTTTGTCCGGAATAAACTTACCAGACAAACTGCAGGTTTATATTCTCCTCATTTATTTCACATCATCCGTCGATCTCACACACACACACACACACACACACACACACACACACACACAGCCAGAAATAGTGCTATTATCAATCTTTAGGAGCTCCACTTGTTACCCTTGTCAGTACTGGTAACCTCTTTAATTAAACCACTGTAATGCCATTTTTTTTATCCCTAAATACTTCTCTATAAGATGACTGTGTTGGGCAGTACAGTGTCAAATGCCTTCTTGCAGACCAAGAATATGCATTCTACTCGTCCATCTCTTTACTTTATTTCTATTGCATTATCACACAACTAGGCAGGTTTAGGAGACAGAATTTACCATTTCTAAACGTGTGAGCGTTCTTGCTTATGAAAATTGTTTACGTGTTTTTTTACCATTATCTTCTGAAGTTACTGTAGTAAATCCGGTGGAGATGTAGCATACATTACTGTAATTCTCAAGTCGTCGCTCGCCTTCTCCCCCTCACCTCTCTTCCCCTCGTAAGTGCGTGTGCCCTCACCTGAGGTGTGCGAACACTACCGTCTAACTTAAACTGGTTGTACATCACAGCGGCCAGGATACAGGAGTGACCGAGCCTCGTCACGTCCACCAGGATACAGGAGTGACCAAGCCTCGTCACGTCGACCAGGATACAGGAGTGACCAAGCCTCGTCACACCGACCAGGATACAGGAGTGACCAGGCCTCGTCACAACGACCAGGATACAGGAGTGACCAGGCCTCGTCACAACGACCAGGATACAGGAGTGACCAGGCCTCGTCACAACGACCAGGATACAGGAGTGACCAGGCCTCGTCACAACGACCAGGATACAGGAGTGACCAGGCCTCGTCACAACGACCAGGATACAGGAGTGACCAGGCCTCGTCACATCGACCAGGATACAGGAGTGACCAGGCCTCGTCACAACGACCAGGATACAGGAGTGACCAGGCCTCGTCACAGCGCCCAGGGCACAGGAGTGACCAGGCCTCGCCACAGCGACCAGGACACAGGAGTGACCAGGCCTCGCCACAGCCACCAGGACACAGGAGTGACCAGGCCTCGCCACAGCCACCAGGACACAGGAGTGACCAGGCCTCGCCACAGCCACCAGGACACAGGAGTGACCAGGCCTCGCCACAGCCACCAGGACATAGGAGTGACCAGGCCTCGTCACAGCGACCAGGACACAGGAGTGACCAGGCCTCGCCACAGCCACCAGGACACAGGAGTGACCAGGCCTCGCCACAGCCACCAGGACACAGGAGTGACCAGGCCTCCCCACAGCCACCAGGACACAGGAGTGACCAGGCCTCGCCACAGCCACCAGGACACAGGAGTGACCAGGCCTCGTCACAGCCACCAGGACACAGGAGTGACCAGGCCTCGTCACAGCCACCAGGACACAGGAGTGACAAGGCCTCGTCACAGCCACCAGGACACAGGAGTGACCAGGCCTCGCCACAGCCACCAGGACACAGGAGTGACCAGGCCTCGTCACAGCCACCAGGACACAGGAGTGACCAGGCCTCGCCACAGCCACCAGGACACAGGAGTGACCAGGCCTCGCCACAGCCACCAGGACACAGGAGTGACCAGGCCTCGCCACAGCCACCAGGACACAGGAGTGACCAGGCCTCGTCACAGCCACCAGGACACAGGAGTGACCAGGCCTCGTCACAGCCACCAGGACACAGGAGTGACCAGGCCTCGTCACAGCGACCAGCACACAGGAGTGACCAGGCCTCGTCACAGCCACCAGGACACAGGAGTGACCAGGCCTCGTCACAGCCACCAGGACACAGGAGTGACCAGGCCTCGTCACAGCCACCAGGACACAGGAGTGACCAGGCCTCGTCACAGCCACCAGGACACAGGAGTGACCAGGCCTCGTCACAGCCACCAGGACACAGGAGTGACCAGGCCTCGTCACAGCCACCAGGACACAGGAGTGACCAGGCCTCGTCACAGCCACCAGGACACAGGAGTGACCAGGCCTCGTCACAGCCACCAGCACACAGGAGTGACCAGGCCTCGTCACAGCCACCAGCACACAGGAGTGACCAGGCCTCGTCACAGCGACCAGGACACAGGAGTGACCAGGCCTCGTCACAGCCACCAGCACACAGGAGTGACCAGGCCTCGTCACAGCGACCAGGACACAGGAGTGACCAGGCCTCGTCACAGCGACCTCACAAGTAGTTTTCACAACACATTTTTTTCACATCTTACGTAAATTCTATAATTTGTTAGAATTAGAGACTATCAAATACCTGAGAGTCATTAAGTTTAATACGGTTAAAACTTATTAACTGTTTGAAGATCTTTTAACTTGGTTTAACAGATTTAAAACCTATCGACCGCAAGAGCGCCTTTAATTAAGGCAGCCTTTCACTCGTACACAACCAAACAGAAATATTACCAGCAAACTGTCATTTATTTATACCGAGATATATATACCCCTTTATGTATATATACTACTGTTCTCGGAGTATATACACAGAGAATGTATCCCTCAGTATATACACATTATATTTAGTTAAGATTATTGTTTTTAAGCTTAGCATTAATCTATTATGTAATTTTTCAAATATCAAGTTGATTCTGCAAGATATTTATATATTGTGTGTATAGGCAAGTTGCAATCAATAATCGGCAAAAAAGTGACCCAACCTTTAACCAAACCTATATTTAAAAAAATTCTTCCCCTAGACCCACTTAATATCGCAGAATTAGCATAATTAAAAACTCGACTCCCTGAACTCAATATTAATATCGTAGTCTTTTCATTTTATGGACTCCATTATTATAAGGTGCGCCTGGGAGAGGACGCTACTCACCAGAGTACTGCAGCATGTTGTCCAGTGGCCTCTAGCAGGACTTGTATCGTCATGATGTCTCCTTGCTTCCCTTATACACTGGTAAACCTTCAGTGCATTAACCTCCTTATACACTGGTAAACCTCCGGTGCATTAACCTCCTTATACACTGGTAAACCTTTAGTGCATTAACCTCCTTATACACTGGTAAACCTTCAGTGCATTAACCTCCTTATACACTGGTAAACCTCCGGTACATTAACCTTATACACTGGTAAACCTTCAGTGCATTAACCTCCTTATACACTGGTAAACCTCCGGTGCATTAACCTCCTTATACACTGGTAAACCTTCAGTGCATTAACCTCCTTATACACTGGTAAACCTCCGGTGCATTAACCTCCTTATACACTGGTAAACCTCCGGTGCATTAACCTCCTTATACACTGGTAAACCTTCAGTGCATTAACCTCCTTATACACTGGTAAACCTCCGGTGCATTAACCTCCTTATACACTGGTAAACCTCCGGTGCATTAACCTCCTTATACACTGGTAAACCTCCGGTGCATTAACCTCCTTATACACTGGTAAACCTCCGGTGCATTAACCTCCTTATACACTGGTAAACCTCCGGTGCATTAACCTCCTTATACACTGGTAAACCTTCAGTGCATTAACCTCCTTATACACTGGTAAACCTCCGGTGCATTAATCTCCTTATACACTGGTAAACCTCCGGTGCATTAACCTCCTTATACACTGGTGAACCTTCAGTGCATTAACCTCCTTATACACTGGTAAACCTTCAGTGCATTAACCTCCTTATGTAAACCTCCGGTGCATTTCTCCTTATACACTGGTAAACCTTCAGTGCATTAATCTCCTTATACACTGGTAAACCTCCGGTGCATTAACCTCCTTATACCCCGGTAAACCTTCACTGCATTAATCTCCTTATACCCCGGTAAACCTTCAGTGCATTAATCTCCTTATACCCCGGTAAACCTTCACTGCATTAATCTCCTTATACACTGGTAAAACTTCACTGCATTAACCTCCTTATACATTGGTAAACCTTCAGTGCATTAACCTCCTTATATACTAGTAAACCTTCGGTGCATTAACCTCCTTATACACTGGTAAACCTCCGGTGCATTAACCTCCTTATACACTGGTAAACCTAGTGCATTAACCTCCTTATACACTGGGTGCATTAACCTCCTTATACACTGGTAAACCTCCGGTGCATTAACCTCCTTATACACTGGTGCATTAAATACACTGGTAAACCTCCGGTGCATTCCGGTGCATTAACCTCCTTATACACTGGTAAACCTCCGGTGCATTAACCTCCTTATACACTGGTGAACCTTCAGTGCATTAACCTCCTTATACACTGGTAAACCTTCAGTGCATTAACCTCCTTATACACTGGTAAACCTTCAGTGCATTATACACTGGTAAACCTTCAGTGCAAACCTTCAGTGCATTAACCTCCTTATACACTGGTAAACCTCCGGTGCATTAACCTCCTTATACACTGGTAAACCTCCGGTACATTAACCTTATACACTGGTAAACCTCCGGTGCATTAACCTCCTTATACACTGGTAAACCTCCGGTGCATTAACCTCCTTATACACTGGTAAACCTCCGGTGCATTAACCTCCTTATACACTGGTAAACCTCCGGTGCATTAACCTCCTTATACACTGGTAAACCTCCGGTGCATTAACCTCCTTATACACTGGTAAACCTCCGGTGCATTAACCTCCTTATACACTGGTAAACCTCCGGTGCATTAACCTCCTTATACACTGGTAAACCTCCGGTGCATTAACCTCCTTATACACTGGTAAACCTCCGGTGCATTAACCTTATACACTGGTAAACCTTCGGTGCATTAATCTCCTTATACACTGGTAAACCTCCGGTGCATTAATCTCCTTATACACTGGTAAACCTCCGGTGCATTAATCTCCTTATACACTGGTAAACCTCCGGTGCATTAACCTCCTTATACGCTGGTAAACCTTCGGTGAATTCAAAACACTCGTAAACTCTCCTTAAAATGCCTTACAAGAGAGTTTTCACTGATAACACACCGATGCCGCCCACCTCGGCCCCCCCACACACTCCACAGAAAGATCATTCCATTTCATCCGCGTCTCCATCTCTGAGCCCAGCCATCTACTGTCCGATCACTCTATGCAACCCTTTATCTATGTCGCCTTCCATCTCTAAGAGCCCAGCCATCTACTGTCCGATCACTCTATGCAACCCTTTATCTATGTCGCCTTCCATCTATCAGCTTTCACATCACAACGTTACACACTCCAACAAAATTCTGTCCCGGGAATATTTTCTTCCACATCTCAGAGATCGTACACAGTAAGTTATCCTCACAACGCTGACATATATACCCCCTCTGGAGTGCCCTCCTTCGTACGTACTGCTGAACCTGTTATGGCTGTTGCTGCTACCTCCCTGTTGGCGCTGGTGCGTCTCATATTGGTGGTGCTACTGTTGCTGTTTCTCTAACTTTTGGTGCTTCTATAATGATGGTGCTACTGCTAGTGTTGTTGCTGATTATGGTGGCGGTATTGCTGCTACTACTGCTGCTGCTGATTATGGTCGTGGTGGTACTGCTACTGTTGGTGTTGCTACTCCAGTCCCAATTATTTTGCACACAATATACTACGTCATCTCTCCTAATTCTACTAGCTAAACTTACATTGCACTTGTGTACTTTTATCTTCTGATGCTTAATTTACCTGTCACTTCAACGTCCCCCCTTCATCCTAACATTCGTTACTTCCTCCACCTTTAACAACCTCAGTCTATGTTCCATCTTATTTGTAGCTCGGTGGCACAGCGCTTAACTCACAACTTAAAGGACTCGGATGTAATTTCTGGCTCGACAGAGACGTGTGGGCAAGTCTTTTAACACCTGCTAGAATCACTACAACTACGGTGTTCTTCAACACCAACTCCAAGGCTGAGGGACTGATTACCTCATCTTTTGTATATAGTTCGACTGTCTTCTATTTATGTCCTAGAATATGTATTGATAAAGCCACTGGATGGTGAAACGTCTACGATAAAGATACCCAGATGTTGCACATGTCTTAACTTTCATCTTGTCGGTATTGTATACCTTACTCGCACCACCTGCTAGTTATGTTCACCTAGCAGAGACGTATGTGCAAGTCTCCGACAGAGACATATGTGTAAGTCTCCTAGCACCTGCTGGTCATGTTCATTAATTACTAAAGGTCACATCTTTTGACCAGAACCTAAATGGAAGTCCCACTGTCTAGTTTAATCAAGACTCCAATAAGTCCCACTATCTAGTTTAATCAAGACTCCTCTTGAGGTTCCCACAAAGCAATCTAGGTGGCACTGTTCCTCTTGAGGTTCCCACAAAGCAATCTAGGTGGCACTGTTCCTCTTGAGGTTCCCACAAAGCAATCTAGGTGGCACTGTTCCTCTTGAGGTTCCCACAAAGCAATCTAGGTGGCACTGTTCCTCTTGAGGTTCCCACAAAGCAATCTACATGGCAGCGTCCTCTTGAGTTTCCTACATAGTAATCTAGGTGGCACTGTTCCTCTTGAGGTTCTTACATAGCGATCTAGGTGGCACTATTCCTCTTGAGGTTCTTACATAGCTATCTAGGTGGCACTGTTCCTCTTGAGGTTTCCACAAAACAATCTAGGTGGCACTGTTCCTCTTGAGGTTCCTACATAGTAATCTAGGTGGTACTGTTCCTCTTGAGGTTTCCACAAAGCAATCTAGGTTGCACTGTTCCTCTTGAGGTTCCTACATAGCAATCTAGGTGGCACTGTTCCTCTTCAGGTCTCCAAAAAGCAATCCAGGTGACACTGTCCCGCTTCAGGTCCCCACAAAGTAATCTAGGTGGCAGTGTTCCTCTCTCGAGGCTCCTACAAAGTAATCTAGGTGTCATTGTTGCAGTGATATTGCAGTCTTGTGGCTCGTGCAACACTCCTCGTCTCAACAATCTCCACTGCACTGCCTTCACGCTCTTATTAAGCTTTTGTCAATCACTGAGACTCGTCTCGTTGAGGTGCTCTTATCAGTTTTCCTTTTGGTGTGTGTGTGTGTGTGTGTGTGTGTGTGTGTTTGAGAGAGAGAGAGAGAGAGAGAGACTGCATCAATCTTTAACTGCCGATGCATCGTACGAAATAAATGAAAATTTTCTTGGGTTCAGGCTGTGTAGTTGCAACTTTTGATGGGTTCTGTGCAATAACTGGACAATGCATCTTCTGGTCGGCTTCAAACTTTTACCGTTTGTGTGTTTTTCTCAAAGAAAACTTCGCCTGGATATTATGCTAAGTTCTATTGTGGCAATAATATTAATTGAATTGTTTTCTGTGCATCTAGTGAAGGATGTTTCTTATAATCTACTTAATGTGGGTATAATGTGTCTCGTCAAAACTATTAACAAAAATGTGTTATGTAGCCAAAGTTTAAATAATGACTTTATTTACTTATTCATCTGCTTAATTACAAGCTGGTCATGTTTACTTAGAGAAAAGTTTGGATAAATTTTGGTCTGTATAGGTTCCATTTTTTTTTTGGGGGGGGGGGGAGAGAAACTGGGAAAAATTAAATTATACTTTTTCATGTAATAATTTTTGAGCGTTGTATCCGACTGGCTTCAACTCTTCAACGTTCATAACTTGAGAATGCAACTTCTGAGCGGCTTCAAACTTACTGTGCTGGTGTAGTTGAGGATACTGGTCTCTGAGATATCAAAGAAATGCCTCGTCAGTTTAGCTTCAACGTTACTGTTTCTTAGTGGAAGATTGGAATCAGATTTGGGCCGTTTACGTCCTAGATTACCATTATTATTGAAGAAATTGGGATACTGGAGTAACTGGGATTGTTGTAATTGTAGATTTTAGTACTTGTTGTAATCGTCACTGTTAGTGCAATTGTAGTTAGTGTATAGAACAAAGACACAATACCATGACCGGAACAATACACAAATAACCCTCACATAGCATTACCTCTACTATTACTTCTTCACTTCCTTCTTTCCTCCCTTCTCTGTCCTGTCCCTTCACCTACATATACTGGCTCCCTCACCTTCGCGTGTTATTGTGACTTGTAAATGGTCCAACTCGAACCGAAACATCGTCAAAAGCTTCTCTCTCTCCTGTGTGCGGGTTATCTGAGTATGGTAGTTACTGTATTTGTGTTTCTATTCCTCTTCAGACATTTTCTTTGATTTCTTTACCCCGTTGGTTCCCTGGTATTGTAGTGGTTAAGTCTTCATAAAGGCAACCTTCCTGCTGGACATGCTTGACGTTCTGGATACCTACGTCTCCTGCTTTGGAATAATACTCTATGGAACACTACTCAAAATACACAACACCTAGGTGGCAACACTATCTTGAGTGAGGTGGGACGCAGAGGTAAGTCCCCTTACACCTGTTGCCCTTGTTTACTTAACAGTAAATAGTTAAGTTTTACTAGACTGTTGTAGGTCGCATCCTAGATAAGGGGACTCTAGGGCCCCACAACAGAAATAACCCATACTCAGGAGTAGATATATGACACTTAAGCTTCAGGGCCCCCTAATCCAGAAGGGGCCCCAGAAGCGACTTCAGTTCAGACTGCTTAAAAATAAAAATTAAAAGGTTATTGAAGTATCATGTAGGCCTAGCCGTTGTAGGCCTAGCAGTTGCTGGTTGTGAAGGAGCCGCCCATGACAGTTCAAGCTTCAGGGCTACCACTGGCCATATTATAGGTCCACCACTGGCCACACTGTAAGTCCACCACTGGCCACACTGTAGGTCCACCACTGGTCACACTGTAGGTCCACCACTGCCCACACTGTAGGCCCACCACTGGCCACACTGTAGGTCCACCACTGGTCACACTGTAGGTCCACCACTGGTCACACTGCAGAGCCGCCATTGGTCACACTGCAGGGCTACCACTTGTCACACTGTAGTACCACCACTGGTCACACTGTAGGTCCACCACTAGCTACACTGCAGGGCCACCACTGGCCATACTGTAGGTCCACCACTGGTCACACTGTAGGTCCACCACTGGTCACACTGCAGAGCCGCCATTGGTCACACTGCAGGGCTACCACTGGTCACACTGTAGTACCACCACTGGTCACACTGTAGGTCCACCACTAGCTACACTGCAGGGCCACCACTGGCCATACTGTAGGTCCACCACTGGTCACACTGTAGGTCCACCACTGGTCACACTGCAGAGCCGCCATTGGTCACACTGCAGGGCTACCACTGGTCACACTGTAGTACCACCACTGGTCACACTGTAGGTCCACCACTAGCTACACTGCAGGGCCACCACTGGCCATACTGTAGGTCCACCATTGGTCACACAGCAAGGCCACCACTGGCCACACTGCAGGGTCACCACTGGTCACACTGCAGGTCCACCACTAGCTACACTGCAGGGCCACCACTGACCATACTGTAGGGCCACCACTGGCCATACTGTAGGGCCACCACTGGTCACACTGCAGGGTCACCACTGGTCACACTGTAGGTCCACCACTAGCTACACTGCAGGGCCACCACTGACCATACTGTAGGGCCACCATTGACCACACTGTTGGTCAACCACTGGTCACAGTGTAGGTCCACCACTAGCTACACTGCAGGGCCATAACTGACCATACTGCAGGGCCACCACTGGCCACACTGTTGGTCCACCACTGGTCACGCTGTAGGTTCACCACTGGTCACACTGTAGGTCCACCACTAGCTACACTGCAGGGGTACCACTGGTCACACTGCAGGGCCACCACTGGCAATACTGTAGGTTCACCACTGGTCACACTGTAGGGCCATCACTAGCTACACTGCAGGGCCACCACTAGCTACACTGTAGGTCCACCACTGGTCACACTGTAGGTCCACCACTGGTCACACTGTAGGTCCACCACTAGCTACACTGTAGGTCCACCACTAGCTACACTGTAGGTCCACCACTGGTCACTCTGTAGGTCCACCACTAACTACACTGTAGGTCCACCACTAACTACACTGTAGGTCCACCACTAACTACACTGCAGGGCCACCACTAACTACACTGTAGGTCCACCACTAACTACACTGTAGGTCCACCACTAACTACACTGCAGGGCCACCACTAACTACACTGTAGGTCCACCACTAACTACACTGTAGGTCCACCACTAACTACACTGCAGGGCCACCACTAACTACACTGTAGGTCCACCACTAACTACACTGCAGGGCCACCACTAACTACACTGTAGGTCCACCACTAACTACACTGTAGGTCCACCACTAACTACACTGCAGGGCCACCACTAACTACACTGCAGGGCCACCACTAACTACACTGTAGGTCCACCACTAACTACACTGTAGGTCCACCACTAACTACACTGCAGGGCCACCACTAACTACACTGTAGGTCCACCACTAACTACACTGTAGGTCCACCACTAACTACACTGCAGGGCCACCACTAACTACACTGTAGGTCCACCACTAACTACACTGTAGGTCCACCACTAACTACACTGCAGGGCCACCACTAACTACACTGTAGGTCCACCACTAACTACACTGTAGGTCCACCACTAACTACACTGCAGGGCCACCACTAACTACACTGTAGGTCCACCACTAACTACACTGCAGGGCCACCACTAACTACACTGTAGGTCCACCACTAACTACACTGTAGGTCCACCACTAACTACACTGCAGGGCCACCACTAACTACACTGTAGGTCCACCACTAACTACACTGTAGGTCCACCACTAACTACACTGCAGGGCCACCACTAACTACACTGTAGGTCCACCACTAACTACACTGTAGGTCCACCACTAACTACACTGCAGGGCCACCACTAACTACACTGTAGGTCCACCACTAACTACACTGTAGGTCCACCACTAACTACACTGTAGGTCCACCACTAACTACACTGTAGGTCCACCACTAACTACACTGCAGGGCCACCACTAACTACACTGTAGGTCCACCACTAACTACACTGTAGGTCCACCACTAACTACACTGTAGGTCCACCACTAACTACACTGTAGGTCCACCACTAACTACACTGTAGGTCCACCACTAGCTACACTGCAGGTCCACCACTAACTACACTGCAGGGCCACCACTGGGTTTCCCTGAGTTACCCGGAGTCATTAACCGTAAAGAATAAAGTCACAATACCGTGACTGGAACAATACACAAATAACACGCACACAGTACAAAAACACTTAGGACTACATTTCGGTCCAAGTGTGACTAGTTAATGGTCCAAGTCGGACCGAAACGTTCTACGTTTCTATGTGCGGGTTATTTGTGTATTAGCCCCAAGCTGTCAAATTATATAAATTATTTGTATTAACTTTTTATTTTTTGTCAGACCCTGATCCACCACGAGGCCTGGTCTCAGACCGCACCGTGGGGGCGTTGACCCCCGAAACACTCTCCAGGTATACCTCAAAACCTGTCTTGCCAAAACACAGGTTGTTGAAGTTGTGTTCACTAGAGCTACCTGATATAATGTACAATATTCAGTTGTCTCATTAATTTATTTAAAATATTACTCAGTGGGGGATAAGCGTTTTCTGTACATCTAACACTTAAAATATTACGCAGTGGGGATAAGCGTTTTCCGTAAATCTAACACTTAAAATAGTGAACATTAAAATGGTATAAAATACCGACAGGTTGTTAGGTAAGACACATATGCAACAGTTAGGTATCTTTATTTCGAAACGTTTCGCCTACACAGTAGGCTTCTTCAGTCGAGTACAGAAAAGTTGATAGAAGCAGAAGAGACTTGAAGACGATGTAATCAGTCCATCACCCTTGAGGTTTTGAGGTGGTCAGTCCCTCAGTCTGGAGAAGAGTATTCTTCCATAGTCTGAAACAATATGGAGTGGAAGTGATAGGATGGAGCCTTATATACCGCCAGGAGGTGAGACGTAGGTCACTAGTAGAGGTAAGGCTCCATCCTATCACTTCAACTCCATATTGTTTCAGACTATGGAACAATACTCTTCTCCAGACTGAGGGACTGACCACCTCAAAACCTCAAGGGTGATGGACTGATTACATCGTCTTCAAGTATCTTCTGCTTCTATCAACTTTCCTGTACTCGACTGAAGAAGCCTACTGTGTAGGCGAAACGTTTCGAAATAAAGATACCTAACTGTTGCATATGTATCTTACCTAACACACTTAAAATATTACGCAGTGGGGATAAGCCTTTTCTGTACATCTAACACTTAAAATATTATGCAGTGGGGATAAGCGTTTTCCGTACATCTAACACTTAAAATATTACGCAGTGGGGATAAGCGTTTTCCGTACATCTAACACTTAAAATATTACGCAGTGGGGATAAGCGTTTTCCGTACATCTAACACTTAAAATATTACGCAGTGGGGATAAGCGTTTTCTGTACATCTAACACTTAAAATAGTACGCAGTGGAGATAGGAACTTCTGTATGACGCTTTCATCAAAAAGTTAAGAAACTGGTATATGTAATAAATTATAATATGTGGAAGATCCTCTATAAAACGTGTGACTACATATGTGAAAAAACATTCGTGAAAATGTAAGAGAATAAAAACTTCCCAGTTGTTTCACATGTTCAAACATATCTTTAAATATAGTGTCAACACATGAAGGCGCTAAATAAACACTGTAATAGGTTCACACACATGTTAGGAAGTATTTCTTTAGTCACAGAGACGTCAGGAAGTGCAGTAGTCTACAAAGTGAGGTACTGGAGGCAGGAAACATACATAGTTTTAAGATGAGGTATGATAAAGCTCATGGAGCAGGGAGATTGGACTTAGTAGCGACCAGTGAAGAGGCGGCGCCAGGAGCTATGACTCGACCCCTGCAACCACATATAGTTGAGCGCGCGCACACACACGATCAGGCGCGTATAACAGGAAGGGCATTTCAATGGATCAGAGAATACCTGACAGGGAGGCAACAACGAGTCATGGTACGTGATGAGGTATCACAGTGGGGGTCTGTGACGAGCGGGGTCTCACAGGTGTCGGTCCTAGGACCAGTGCTATTTTTGGTATATGTGAATGACATAATGGAAAGGATAGACTTAGAAGTGTTCCTGTTTGCAGATGATGTGAAGTTAATGAGGAGAATTCAATCAAATGTGGATCAGGCAGGACTTCAAAGAGACCTGGACAGGCTGGACACCTGGTCCAGCACCTGGCTTCTCGAATTCACCCCTGCCAAATGAAAAGTCATGAAGATCGGGGGAAGGGCAAAGAAGACCGCAGACAGAGTATAGGATAGGTGGACAAAGACTTTAAACCTCGCTCAACGAGAAAGATCTTGGGGTGTGTATAACACCGAGCACGTCTCCGGAAGCACACATCAACCAGATAACTGCTGCAGCATATGGGCGCCTGGCCAACCTGAGAACAGCGTTCCGATACTTCGGTAAGGAATCGTTCAAGATACTGTACACCGTGCACGTCAGGCCCATACTGGAGTATGCAGCACCAGTTTGGAACCCAACCCGGGTCAAGCACGTCAAGAAATTAGAGAAAGTGCAAAGGTTTGCGACAAGGTTAGTTCCAGAGCTCAGGGGAATGTCCTATGAAGAAAGATTAAGGGAAATCGGCTTGACGACACTGGGGGACATGAGGATTAGGGGAGACATAATAACAACATACAAAATACTGCGTGGAATAGACAAGGTGGACAGGGACAGGATGTTCCAGAGATGGGACACAGAAACACTTGGAAGTTGAAGACCCAGATGAGCCAAAGGGATGTTAGGAAGTACTTCTTCAGTCATAGAGTTGTCAGGAAGTGGAATAGTCTAGCAAGTGATGTAGTTGAGGCAGGAACCATACATAGTTTTAAGACGAGGTATGATAAACCTCATGGAGCAAGGAGAGAGAGGACCTAGAAGCGACCAGTGAAGAGGCGGGGCCAGGAGCTGAGTATCGACCCCTGCAACCACAATTAGGTGAGTACACACTCGGGTATGTCTCTCACTGGTCAATTTCCACAGCGGCATTTTTTCATTACAAAACAGTAAGAGAAGAGTTAACCCGCTTGGGAGTGAGAGGCAATGAAGGGGAAGGTAGCTCCCCGTTACTCAGATCAAGAGCCCAGCATCAAGAAATCCTTGAAGGGATACAAAAATAAATTTATACATTATAATAATAATATATAATATACATTTGTTTCATCTTTTTTTTACCCTTTAGCGACAGTGTTAATAATCTTCAGGTTTGTGGCCCTCTAGCGAAAGTTTTTATAATTTATATTTTTCATTATGTATACGTAGTGTGTCTTTGCTCAGTTAAGAAAATTGTATTTTTTTTTATTTCATGTACGTGTGTGTGTGTGTGTGTGTGTGTATCGCTTGTTCGTGATACACGCACGCACGCACGCACGCACGCACACACACACACACACACACACACACACACACACACACACACACACATATATATATATATATATATATATATATATATATATATGTCGTGCCGAATAGGCAGAACTTGCGATCTTGGCTTAAATAACAACGCTCATCTTGCCATATAGGACAAGTGAAAATTTGTGTATGCAATAATTTCGCCAAAATCATTCTGAACCTAACGAAAAAAATATATTTCACTGTGTTTATTTAGCATTAAATTATTTTAAGCAAATCTAAAATATATTTAGTTGAGTTAGGCTAAAATAAATTGTTCTTGTTATAATAAGGTTAGGTAAGTTTTCTAAGATTCTCTTGATGCAAAATTATAAATTCTTACATTAACATTAATGAAAAAAAATATATCTTTAAACGCATAAGAGAAAATTTTAGAAAGGACTTAATTTTAAATGAGTTTTTGCTAATTGACCAGTTTTACACATTCGGCACGACATTATATATATATATATATATATATATATATATATATATATATATATATATATATATATATATATATATATATATATATATATATAATCAATAACAACACTGCGCTAGCCAAGGATTCGAACCCATGTTGTACTGACCTGCCTCATGGTAAGCGAGAACCACATGACGCTTTAAATCACAGGACCACCCAACCCTACAAGAATGGTGCAGCCAGCGGCCGCCATCCGAGGGCATACGGAGGTGTGGGAGCTTCTAAGCTAATTTCATTCTCATCCCTGTTTGGTATACTAGCCTCACGAGCAGTATTTATATATTATTGTAACCACGAACGAGTGGTATTGATCAATAACAACATGAGGCAGGACAGTACAACATGGGTTCGAATCCTTGGCTAGCGCAGTGTTGTTATTGATCAATACCACACATTCATGATTACAAATATATATATATATATATATATATATATATATATATATATATATATATATATATATATATGTGTGTGTGTGTGTGTGTGTGTGTGTGTGTGTGTGTGTGTGTGTGTGTGTGTGTGTGTGTGTGTGTGTGTGTGTGTACATAAACACGTGGGCCGTCTCCCACCGAGGTAGGCTGACTCAAAAAGAAAGAAAAAACTTTCAGCATCACTCATACATAATCATTGTCTTTGCAGAGGCGCCCAGACACGACAGTTTAGATGTCCTTCCAAATTACCAATAACCCTGTGAGGAAAAAGTTCAACAAATAGGAGTAGCGAGCAAGTACATGGTGACGATAATTTGATTGCCAGTCTTTTTGTTAAAGTAGGGTCAGTGTCTATCTCCCGCTATCCCCCCTTTTTTTCCACCCAGAAAGGGTGGAAAAAAGGGGGGGATAGCGGATAATCACTTGACTCACAACTCCCAACACAACTGTAAGTAAAAGCCTCTGCGCCTGTTTTTAATAGATATATTGGTCAAAAGCTTCACTTTTAACTAAATGTGAAAACTTAGTTCATAATGCCTTGACTTTCATTTAAATCCTCACCAGTCTTTTAAATGCTTTACTTATCATGGAGAGTGATTTCGCAAGCAGTGGTTAACGTTTATCTCTTTCTAGCTTGGAATGTTAGCTTGGGTCATCTGGCAACCACAGAAACAGTGTTGAAGGAGACGAACTTCACATGAGTTCTGGGACGTCACTTTTTTATCTACATACCTGATGAGTGTAGCCAATCCCAGGCAACTACCCCTCATCTTTGCAGTGGTGAAGGACCTGCGTTCCTGTCATCTTGACGGATTATACAAGGCTAGAGACACTGTGACAAACTAGTCGTTGGGTTGTCACTCAACAGCTGTGACCCCCCCCCCATCATCAGCAAAGGCTACAATTTCTACAAGGAGCGGTGTCAACATCAACCAGACACCCATGTCTAACTGTATATATTAGCGTTGAATTCAAATATAATTTTTATATATCATTTTTCATTTCTCTTTCACGTAGGATAAAAGTTCATACATGTATTTAAATGTTTTATATTTTCAATTCTAACAATAAAGTGTTTATATTTGTATGTTATTCTTTTTCTATTCATTAATTTTCCTAAGGAGGAGCCAGCCTTATTAATACCTACTTAAGATCTTACAGGGCTGAATAAGCCTTCACAATCCCAAACCCCTCCTATAAAGTGCAAGCATCGTACTTCCCTTTTCCAGGACTCAAGGCCGGCTAACCTGTTTCCCTGAATCCCTTCACAAAATATTTCCCTGCTCACATTCCAACAGCTCGTCGGATCCCAAAAACCATTTGCCTCATTCAATTCTAACACGCTCACGCACGCTTGCTCGAAGTCCAAGCCCCTCGCCCAGAAAACCTCCTTTAACCCATCCCACCAGCCTTTTCGAGGACGACCCCTATCCCACCTACTTTCCCCTACAGATTTATATGCTTTCCAAGTCATTCTACTTTGTTCCATTCTCTCTAAATGACCAAACCACCTCAACAGCCCCTCGTCAGCCCTCTGACTAATACTTTTAGTAACTCCACACCTCCTAATTTCCACACTACGAATTCTCTGCATAATATTTACACCACACATTGCCCTTAGACACATCTCTACTACCTCCAGCTGTCTCCTTGCTGCAGCATTTACAACCCATGCTTCCCACCCATATAAGAGTGTTGGTACCATTATACTCTCGTAGTCCCTTCTTTGCCTCCATGAATAACGTTCTTTGTCTCCACAGATACCTCAATACACCACTCACCTTTTTTCCTTCATCAATTCTATGGTTAACCTCATCCTTCATAAACCTATCCGCTGACACGTCAACTCCCAAATATCTGAAAACATTCACTTCTTCCATATTCCCTCCTTCAAATGTGATATTCATTTTTCTTTATCTAAATCGTTTGATATCCTCATCACCTTACTCTTATCTACGTTCACTTTCAACTTTCTACCTTTACACACGCTCCCAAACTCGTCCACTAACCTCTGCAACTTTTCTTTAGAATCTCCCAAAAGCACAGTATCATCAGCACAAAGTAACCGTGTCAACTCCCATTCTGTATTCTATTCCCCATAATTTAATCCTGCCGGTCTCTCCAACACCCTAGCATTTACATCTTTTACAACCCCATCTATAAATATATTAACAACCATGGTGACATTACAAATCCCTAAGACCTACTTTTACTAGTAAGTAGTCTCCCTCTTTCCTACACACCCTAACCTGAGCCTCACTATCCTCATAAAAACTCTTTACAGCATTTAGTAGCTTACTACCTATTCCATACACTTGCAAACTCCGCCATATTGCTCCCCTGTCCACTATAATATGCCTTTTCTAAATCCATAAATGCAATGAAAACTTCCCTACCTTTATCTAAATACTGTTCACATATATGCTTCAATGTAAACACTTGATCTACACATCTCCTACCCACTCTAAAACCTCCTTGCTCATCCACAATCCTACATTCTGTCTTACCTCTAATTCTTTCAATAATAACCCTACCATACATTTTACCTGGTATACTCAGTAAACTTATCCCCCTTTAATTTTTACAATCTCTTTTGCCCCCCTTCCCTTTACATAAAGAAACTAAACATGGTCTCTGCCAATCCCTAGGCACCTCCCACTCTTTCATACATTTATTAAACAAAAATACCAACCATTCCAACACTATATCTCCCCCTGCTTTTAACATCTGTCATGATCCAGCTGCTCTACCCCCTTTCATTCTACGTAATGCCTCACGCACCCCCCCCCACACTCACATCCTGCTCTTCTTCACTCCTAAAAGATGTTATACCTCCCTGGCCAGTGCATGAAATTACCGCCTCCCTTTCTTCATCGACATTTAAAAGTTTCTCAAAATATTCCTGCCGTCTACCCAATACCTCCAGCTCCCCATCTACTAACCCCCTTACTCTGTTCTTAACTGACAAATCCATTCTTAATCAGATTATCTGACTCCAATTTTTTTTTCTTATTCTCAGCATAAATTCTTGACAGTGCCTCTCCCACTCTATCATCTGCTCTCCTTTTACACTCTCTCACCACTCTCTTCACTTTTCTTTTACTCTCCATATACTCTGCCGTTCTTATAACACTTCTGCTTTGTAAAAACCTCTCATAAGCTACCTTTTTCTCTTTTATCGCACCCTTTACCTCATCATTTTACCAATCACTCCTCTTTCCTCCTGCACCCACCCCCCAAGAGCCACAAACTTTTGCCCCACATTTTAACACTGCATTTTTAAAACTATTCCATCCCTCTTCAACCTCCCCTCCCCACTACCCCCGATATATATGAGAGGTTTGTAACCACGTGGTTACAATATGTGTACTGCTTCTGGAGGCTAGTACAACAAACGGGGAGTACAATGAAATTAGCTCTGAGGCAACCACACCATCGTACGTCCTCGCAACTTGAAGTAAGCCTATTTCGCTAGGTTCAAGTTGTTTGTAGGATTGTATGGTTCAGTGGTTCAGAGCGTCGTGAATTTTTGCTCGCCATGAGGCGGGCTAAAACAACATTGGATTCGATCCTCCGGCTAGCCGCAGTGTTGATTAAATACCACTTGTTCGTAGTTAGTATATATATATATATATATATATATATATATATATATATATATATATATATATATATATATATATATATATATATATATATATATATATATATATATGCGCGCAGAAGAACCACCGTGAAAAAAGTGAACTTCTAAGCGCTTTCATGAATTCTTACATTATCAGGTAAGCAGTTACTGTCAATCAAGCATGACGCCCTATTAACACATGGCAACATCAACGCTACCATACTCTAGCCTAGCCCGATACTTTGCTTGCTCTGTTTTCTGTTGCTCAGATATTCCTTAACCCACTGAGAGACATTTTACTCCCACCCTGTTTATCTAATGAGTGACTCCGTCACTGGCGAGGCGGTGTGTCCAAGGCTTCCCTGCAGCTCAGGAATATGCAATCAACCCACCCGTCTCTTTCTGGATTAATATTCGTGATTCTCTCATAAAAGTGCAGAGGGTTCGTGAGGCAGGATTTGCCATCCATAAATCCATGCTGATGTTCACTTATGAAACTCACTCTCTCCAGGTGTTCCACCAATCTCTTTCTGATTATATTTTCCAACACTCTGCATGAGAGAGGAAAGGAAGAAGTAAAGGAAGCCAGAGCACAGAGAAAAACGTATGCGTGTGTGTGTGTGTGTGTGTGTGTGTGTGTGTGTGTGTGTGTGTGTGTGTGTGTGTGTGTGTGTGTGTGTGTGTGTGTGTGTCTGTGTGTGTGTGTCTGTGTGTGTGTCTGTGTGTGTCTGTGTGTGTGTGTCTGTGTGTGTGTGTCTGTGTGTGTGTGTGTGTGTAAGCATACATTCGTGTACGCACACGTTTGTGTACATAAGAACATAAGAACGAAGGAACACTGCAGAAGGTCTACTGGCCCATGCGAGGCAGGTCCAAGTCTCCTACCGGCTTAAGCCAATGCACCCAACCTAGTCAGGTCAAGTCACATTGACTTAAGGGAGGAACACGGCAACCGACCTGGTAGCACAAGCTATCAGGTCCAACTCACACCCACCCACATCCACTCATGTATTTATCCAACCTATTTTTAAAGCTACACAACGTTCTGGCCTCTATAACTGTACTCGGGAGTTTGTTCCACTCATCCACAACTCTATTACCAAACCAGTACTTTCCTATATCCTTCCTGAATCTGAATTTTTCCAACTTAAAACCATTGCTGCGAGTCCTGTCTAGGTTAGATATTTTCAGCACACTATTTACATCCCCTTTATTTATTCCTGTCTTCCATTTATATACCTCAATCATATCCCCCCTAATTCTACGTCTTTCTAGAGAGTGCAGATTCAGGGCCCTTAGTCTATTCTCATAGGGAAGGTTTCTGATACATGGGATCAACTTTGTCATCCTCCTTTGTACATTTTCCAGAGAATTTATATCCATTCTGTAATACGGTGACCAAAACTGTGCAGCATAATCTAAATGAGGCCTAACCAAGGATGTATAGAGTTGAAGAACAACCTGAGGACTCCTATTATTTATGCTTCTTGATATGAAGCCAAGGATTCTATTAGCTTTATTGCGAACACTTATGCACTGTTGTCTTGGTTTCAGATTACTGCTAACCAGAACTCCTAAATCTTTTTCGCAATCCGTAATATTAAGATCTACATTATTTAGTTTATATGTGGCATGGTTATTGTCCTGTCCAACATTTAGAACTTTGCATTTGTCTATATTAAACTGCATCTGCCACTTCTCCGACCACTGCATCAGTCTATTCAAATCTTCCTGGAGTGCTCGAATGTCCTCGTCAGAATGAATTCGACGGCCTATTTTGGTGTCATCGGCAAACTTGCCGATGTCGCTCTTTATGCCCTCATCTATGTCGTTTATGTAGATTGTGAACAGCAGGGGGCCCAACACTGACCCCTGTGGAACACCGCTCGTGACGCTTCCCCACTCTGATTTCTCCCCATTTATGCAAACTCTCTGCTGCCTATTTGTCAACCATGCCTCTATCCAGGAAAAAATTTCTCCTCCTATTCCATGTGCCTTAATTTTCCTCAATAGTCTCTGATGTGGGACCCCTGTGTACGCGTGTGTTTGTGTACGAGTACGTTTGTGTACGAGTACGTTTCTGTACGAGCACGTTTCTGTACGCCTAAATTTGTGTGCTCACCTATACGAGATTGTAGGGGTCCAGTCTCAGCTCCTAGCCGCATCTCCTGAAGACATGTGTGTGCTTGCGCATGTGTGTGCGCGCGTACGCATCTGTATCAGCGTGTACACGTGTGCATGTCTGTGCGCTGCAAAATATTCTTGGGCCGTCTATTTTAAAAATTAAATAATTCTTGGGATTAGTGTAAGGAACATTCAAAGAACTAAATATAGTGTTCATATTCCTGCAGAGTAAAACACAAACACCAGAATAAAACAGGGAGAAACACCTGCCAGTGAAGCCAACGTCAACATAAACCACCTTAAAGTGGGAGTAAAACACGCGCCACACACACGCACAGACACACACGCACACACACACACGCACACGCACACACACACACACACACACACACACACACACACACACACACACTCCTCCAGCAGGATGATGAAGGGCTGGTGCAGAAGGAAGGAAAAGGGAAGAGAGGAGCAGACGGAAGGATGAAAATAGGGAGAAGGAAGAAGAGATGAAAGAGGAAGGAGTTTCTGGTTGGCCCAACACCAACACTCCTCCCTCCCTCCCTTACTGTTCTAAGTCTTGTTAATCTAGAGGAAGCCAGACCTCAACGCTACACACCCTGCCAGGCAGGAATGAAAGGAAAGAGAAAATAGGAAGAGTGAGAGGAACTGAAGGATGTAGGGGTCAGAGGGACTGAAGCATGTAGGAGAGTGATTGAAGGATGTAGGAGAGAAAGGAACTGAAGGATGTAGGAGAGAGAATGGAGGATGTAGAAGTGAGAAGGACTGAAGGATGTACGTAACAGTGCAAGGGAAGAATGTAGGGAAGGAGCTGAGGAAAAACAGGAAAGATAAGGCGAAAGAGAGGGAAAGAAGGATGTAAGAAAGGACACTGGAGAAGGAGGAAGGCACAGACGTGTATGTGAGAGAAAACCAGAGAATAAACAAAGTCCTGGAGTTCTCACATGAGCAACTCCACATTCCTAGAAGAAACTTCAATGTGGAGAAGAGACGATACTTTCCTCCATCGGAGAATAAAAAAAAAATATTTTTAAAAGTTTCCCATTTTGCTCCAAATACTTTATATAATTTAATTTAGGTTAGATTTGAATAAAACTTTAAAAACATGCATTTGTACACAAAATAAGCGATACGCCTGACAACTAGTTGACAGGAAGAATACGAAATGACCAAATCTAAATGTTTACCATTTTTCAGGATACGTTCTGTTCTGTTTGATGATTACGACATACGTGTAACAGTTGGGTATCTGTATTGTTGAAACGTTTCGCCTACACAGTAGACTTCTTCAGTCATATATAGAGGCAGCAGGTGTAAGTGAAACGATGATGATGTAATCAGTCCAACAACCTTGGAGAAATAGTATTTGAAGTAGTCAGTCCACCATCTTTATTTCACTACTACACCTGCTGCCTCTGTATCTGAAGAAGTCTACTGTGTAGGGGAAACGTTTCATCAATAACATACCCAACTGTTGCACATATGTCTTAATCATCAACTTGTCGGTATTTTATACCATTTTAAAGATAGGTTCGGTCTGTCTAAATCTTAGAGGTTCCCCTCACCTCCTGATGACTGCTGGAGTTGGGGCGTGGAGTAACTAAGTTATGTTGGTTCAGTGCTGTTTATCATCACCGCAGTTGCCGAGGGTGACCACAGCAGCAGCGATTGCAGCTTGCCCGACCAGTGGTCTGAGTACAACACACAGGAAAACACCAAGCCTGGGTTTACAACTGCACGACTGTAAGAAGACCAATACTCTACGAAGGCGATGTTCTTAACACTTATGACGAAGGTGCCAGTGATGAGGTGACGAAGCTGACAGTCAGCCACCTAACAAGAGTATAGGGCAACACACACATGATAGATAGCACAAACATAACTGTTCCTGTCTTATGGGATTACACCCATCACCCGAAGTATTCAAAATACTGAGAGGAATCGACAAGGTAGACAGAGAATGTTCCAGAATGGGACACAGCAACAAGGGGTCACAGTTGGAAGTTGAAGACTAAGATGAATCACAGGGATGTCAGGAAGTATTTCTTCAGTCACAGAGTAGTCAGGAAGTGGAATAGTTTGGAAAGCGATGTAGTGCAGGCAGGATCCTTATACAGCTTTAAGAAGAGGTATGATAAAGCTCATGGAACGAGAAGAGTGACCTAGTAGCGACCAGCGAAGAGGCGGGGCCAGGAGTTATAAGTCGACCGTTGCAACCACAACTAGGTGAGTAAACACACACACACACACACACACACACACACACACACACACACACACACACACACACACACACACACACACACACACACGCACACACGCACGCACACACACACACACATGCACACACACACACACACACACACACACATACACTCACATACACACACACACTCACATACACACACACACACACACACACACAGTCAGGTTGAATGCCTCTCCACTACACCAGGGTTATTAAAGAAGCAATTCACGTACTCTCTAACATTAAGGCAAATTTATAGGACCTAAAAGAAACGTACATACGTACGTGTGTGTGTGTGTGTGTACTCACCTAGTTGAGGTTGCGGGGGTCGAGTCCGAGCTCCTGGCCCCGTGTGTGTGTGTGTGTGTGTGTGTGTGTGTGTGTGTGTGTGTGTGTGTGTGTGTGTGTGTAAAATATATTTTGGACACACAAGCAAGCAAGCGTACGCCTCCAGGTATACACTATCATGATGTGGACATATAGAACCAGTGGTTCGAACATGGAATTGTACAGCAGTATGTACCATGTACAACCATCTTTATAACAGTAATTGTTAGTTCAAACACCTGTAAGAGCTTAAACACAGCTACTTAGGCAAACTCCACCTCAAAGACGGTCAACTACCCACCGTCTTCCGATTATAGCAACACCTATACATAGCCGGCCACCCGTCCTCTTCCCGCACACGATATTTCCTCCCATAAACCCCATTTTCTCACCTAATATATAAAATCTGCAAAGTGCAAAGGCTGAGTAACAAGAATTTAGTGTAAAACCCGTGTCTGTGGGACGCGTTAGGGCATAGGCACGACTTTATGGGTTGAAGGTGGTGTGGCACAACCTACCCACCAGGCTGGCTGCTCAGTCATTAAATGCACATACCTGCCTTCTACCTAACCCCATAAGGCTGTTCTTTCATTAAGGGAACACAGCTATACTATCTCCGCCCACCAGACTGACCTATCTCGCCTCGCAAGGCTTCCTATTTAGGGCATACCACTGCCCTTACCTCACTCTACGGGGCTTGACTTCCATTAAGGTCCACACCACTTAAGACTGGTCATACATACATGTTGTGAAGCAGTTGATGTGAAGGTATGTGAAGACCAGTCTTATGTTTGCTAACACTGCTTACACACACGCACGCACGCACGCACGCACGCACACATACACACACACTGTGTTTTGTTTGTGTGTGTACTCAGTTGTGGTTGCAAGGGTCGAGTCACAGCTCCTGGTTCTGCCTCTTCACTGGTCGCTACTAGGTCACTCTTCCTGCTCCATGAGCTTTATCATACATCTTCTTAAAGCTATGTATGGATCCTGCCTCCACTACATCACTTACCAGGCTATTCCACTTCCTGACAACATCCATGTGATTCATCTGAGTCTTCAACTTCCAATTGCGACCCCTTGTTACTGTGTCCCATCTCTGGAACATACTGTCTTTCTACCCTGTCAATTCCTCTCAGTATTTATATGTCGTTATCATATCCCCCTATCTATACTGTCCTCCAGTGTCGCCAGGTCGATTTCCCTTAACCTGTCCTCGTAAGACATGCCCCTTAGCTCCGGGACTCGTTGCAAACCTATGCACATTCTCTAATTTCCGTAGGTGCTTGGCTAGGTGAGGCTGCAAACTCCAATATAGGCCTGACATACACGGTGTATAGGGTCCTGAACGATTTCTTATTGAGATGTCGGAATGCTATTCTTATTTCTACTAGGCGCCCATATGCTGCAGCAGTTATTTGGTTAATGTGCGCCTCAGGAAATGGGCCCGGTGTTTTACTCACCCCAAGATCCTTTTCCTTGAGTGAGGTTTATAGTCTCTGGCCCCCTTAGACTGTACTCAGTTTGCGGTCTTCTTTTCCCTTCCCCTATCTTCATGGCTTTGCACCTGGTGGGCTTGAACTCCAGGAACCAGTTTCTGGACCAGGCCTGCAGCCTGTCCAAATCACTTTGTAGTCCTCGTCCGATTGAATTCTTCTGATCAGCTTCACATAATTTGCAAACAGGGACATTTCTGAGTCTATTCCTTCCGTCGTGTCCTTCATTTATACCACAAACAGCACCGGTCCTAGGGCTGACCCCTGTGGAACCTAGCTCACCACAGGCGCCCACTCTGACACTTCGTCAAGTACCATGACTCTCTGATGTCTCCCCGACAGGTATTCCTTGATCCATTGCAGTGTCTTCCCTGTTATACCTGCCTGGTCCTCCAGCTTACGCACTAATCTTTTGTGTGGAACTGTGTCAAAAGCCTTCTTACTGTCCAAGAAAACGAAAACTACCCACCCCTCTCTCTCTTGTCTTACTGATGTCATATTACTCCAGTTGGTTTGTGACACAGGATTTTCCGTCCCTGAAACCGTGCTGGTTGTCGTTAAGCTCATTCCTTTCTAGTTGCTCCACCACTCTTCTCTTGATGATCTTCTCCATGACTTTGCATACTATACATGTCAGTAATATTGGTCTGTAGTTTAATGTTTCGTGTCTGTCTCCTTTTTTAAAAATTGGGACTATATTTGCTGTCTTCCATACCTCAGGTAGTCGCCTTGTTTCGACAGATTGTTGAAGATTTTTGTTAGTGGCATGCATAGTGCCTGTGTGTGTGTGTGTGTGTGTGTGTGTGTGTGTGCGCGCGCGCTTTCACTTATTTGTGGTAGCAGGGATTGGGTCTCAGCTCCTGGACCTGCCGGTTGTTAATGTTTTGCTCTCTATCCTTGTGAGCCTTATCATACCTAGTCTTAAAGCCATGTACAGATCCTGCCTCTACCACTTCGCTGTCCTGATCATTTCCACACCCTGACTGTAATGTACGTATGTATATAACTGGTGGTTCTCCGGTTTAGTGTTTAATTACTTAGGTAATTATAAGTGGCCTGTCACTGACCATCAGCTGGGAATAATGACAAGACCCTCTCTTGTAATAGCCATTCCTATATTATCTCCTCTATTATTTCCAGTTATAAAATTTTATACAAGGCTTGAGTGAGAGCTCAACTTCCCCCACACTCGCTCTGAGGTTAGTCGGCATCTCGCTGACCAGGGAAGAACGAGAAGCGGTGTCCTGTGGCTCCACCAACATAGCCTCACATGCGAACACATGGGACTGACATTTTGGCATCGTCTTGTGTCTACAACCATTGTTTGAATTGTTTTTCGAGAGCCATGGATGTCTATACACTATCACTAGTTATGTTCTATATCTATAGAGAGTAATATATTCCCAATAAAAACGATGTGTCTTAAATACTGTCAGCGGTATGCAGTCTGGATGTACAGAATGACTTTTGAAACTTGCTTTACCATTTCCTGTAAAACTCTTATTAATGTACACATAAAAGAATGACTTTCCTACCCCATGACAACTGTACTCTTTTTAAAGTTTTCTGACCCAAGACAACCTCTCCAAACAAACCATAGAAACTTCTCCAAGCACCATAGTAACTTCTCCAAGCACCATAGTAACTTCTCCAAGCACCATAGTAACTTCTCCAAGCACCATAGTAACTTCTCCAAGCACCATAGTAACTTCTCCAAGCACCATAGTAACTTCTCCAAGCACCATAGTAACCTCTCCAAGCACCATAGTAACTTCTCCAAGCACCATAGTAACTTCTCCAAGCACCATAGTAACCTCTCCAAGCACCATAGTAACTTCTCCAAGCACCATAGTAACCTCTCCAAGCACCATAGTAACTTCTCCAAGCACCACAGTAACCTCTCCAAGCACCATAGTAACTTCTCCAAGCACCATAGTAACTTCTCCAAGCACCATAGTAACCTCTCCAAGCACCATAGTAACTTCTCCAAGCACCACAGTAACTTCTCCAAGCACCATAGTAACCTCTCCAAGCACCATAGCAACTACTCCAAGCACCATAGAAACTTCTCCAAGCACCATAGTAACCTCTCCAAGCACCATAGTAACTTCTCCAAGCACCATAGTAACTTCTCCAAACACCATAGTAACTTCTCCAAGCACTATAGTAACCTCTCCAAGCACCATAGTAACTTCTCCAAGCACCATAGTAATTTCTCCAAGCACCATAGTAACCTCTCCAAGCACCATAGTAACTTCTCCTAGCTCCATAGTAACCTCTCCAAACACAATAGTAGCCTCTCCAAGCACCATAGTAACTTCTCCAAGCACCACAGTAACCTCTCCAAGCACCATACTAGCCTCTCCAAGCACCATAGTAACTTCTCCAAACACCACAGTAACCTCTCCAAACACCATAGTAACCTCTCCAAGCACCATAGTAGCCTCTCCAAGCACCATAGTAACTTCTACAAACACCACAGTAACCTCTCCAAGCACCATAGCAACCTCCAAGTACCATAGTAACCTCTCCAAACACCATAGTAACCTCTCCAAGCACCACAGTAACCTCTCCAAGCACCACAGTAAACTCTCCAAGCATCACAGTAACTTCTCCAAGCACCACAGTAAACTCTCCAAGCACCACAGTAACCTCTCCAAGCACCACAGTAACCTCTCCAAGCACCACAGTAACCTCTCCAAGCACCACAGTAAACTCTCCAAGCACCACAGTAAACTCTCCAAGCATCACAGTAACCTCTTCAATCACCACAGTAACCTCTCCAAGCACCACAGTAACCTCTCCAAGCACCACAGTAACCTCTCCAGGCATCACAGTAACCTCTCCAAGCATCACAGTAACCTCTCCAAGCACCACAGTATACTCTCCAAGCATCACAGTAACCTCTCCAAGCACCACAGTAACCTCTCCCAGCACCACAGTAACCTCTCCAAGCACGACAGTAAACTCTCCAAGCATTACAGTAACCTCTCCAAGCACGACAGTAAACTCTCCAAGCATCACAGTAACCTCTCCAAGCACCACAGTAAACTCTCCAAGCACCACAGTAACCTCTCCAAGCATCATAGTAAACTCTCCAAGCATCACAGTAACCTCTCCAAGCACCACAGTAAACTCTCCAAACATCACAGTAACCTCTCCAAGCACCACAGTAAACTCTCCAAGCAACACAGTAACCTCTCCAAGCATCACAGTAAACTTTCCAAGAACCACAGTAACCTCTCCAAGCACCACAGTAACCTCTCCAAGCACCACAGTAAACTCTCCAAGCACCACAGTAACCTCTCCAAGCATCACAGTAAACTCTCCAAGCATCACAGTAACCTCTCCAAGCACCACAGTAACCTCTCCAAGCATCACAGTAAACTCTCCAAGCATCACAGTAACCTCTCCAAGCATCACAGTAAACTCTCCAAGCATCACAGTAAACTCTCCAAGCACCACAGTAACCTCTCCAAGCACCACAGTAACCTCTCCAAGCATCACAGTAAACTCTCCAAGCATCACAGTAAACTCTCCAAGCATCACAGTAACCTCTCCAAGCATCACAGTAAACTCTCCAAGCATCACAGTAAACTCTCCAAGCACCACAGTAACCTCTCCAAGCACCACAGTAACCTCTCGAAGCATCACAGTAAACTCTCCAAGCATCACAGTAACCTCTCCAAGCATCACAGTAAACTCTCCAAGCATCACAGTAACCTCTCCAAGCATCACAGTAAACTCTCCAAGCATCACAGTAAACTCTCCAAGCATCACAGTAAACTCTCCAAGCATCACAGTAAACTCTCCAAGCATCACAGTAAACTCTCCAAGCATCACAGTAAACTCTCCAAGCATCACAGTAACCTCTCCAAGCACCACAGTAACCTCTCCAAGCACCACAGTAACCTCTCCAAGCACCACAGTAACCTCTCCAAGCACCACAGTAACCTCTCCAAGCACCACAGTAACCTCTCCAAGCATCACAGTAACCTCTCCAAGCACCACAGTAACCTCTCCAAAGTTCAAATTCTCCACAACACGCAATGCAGCAAAATTTAGATTTGCTAAATCCATTACCTTTTCCTCAAGGATATGTTTTATTACATTCTTTGTTATTAAAAGTAATCTCAAGATTATCAGTTAACGAACGAATACGGTCGTTCGTTAACTGATACGTTCGTTAACTGATACGTTCGTTAACTGATACGTTCGTTAACTGATACGTTCGTTCACTAGAGTAAAATAATAATTTGCTTCACATTCCTGTTGGTATTCATTATTTTCTCATATTCTGACGTCAGTTTAACATGACTGATATATTTAATATTATGTGGGATTATAGAGCACCTAGAGAGGTGAAGATGCTCACCCACCTGCTTAGTCACCCACCACCTAGGTTACCCACCTGCTTAGTCACCCACCACCTAGGTTACCCACCTGCTTAGTCACCCACCACCTAGGTTACCCACCTGCTTAGTCACCCACCACCTAGGTTACCCACCTGCTTAGTCACCCACCACCTAGGTTACCCACCTGCTTAGTCACCCACCTCCTAGGTTACCCACCTGCTTAGTCACCCACCACCTAGGTTACCCACCTGCTTAGTCACCCACCTCCTAGGTTACCCACCTGCTTAGTCACCCACCTCCTATGTTACCCACCTGCTTAATCACCCACCTCCTAGGTTACCCACCTGCTTAGTGACCCACCTCCTAGGTTACCCACCTGCTTAGTCACCCACCACCTAGGTTACCCACCTGCTTAGTCACCCAACTCCTAGGTTACCCACCTGCTTAGTCACCCACCACCTAGGTTACCCACCTGCTTAGTCACCCACCACCTAGGTTACCCACCTGCTTAGTCACCCACAACCTAGGTTACCCACCTGCTTAGTCATCCACCTCCTACGTTACCCACCTGCTTAGTCACCCACAACCTAGGTTACCCACCTGCTTAGTCACCCACCTCCTAGGTTACCCACCTGCTTAGTCACCCACCACCTAGGTTACCCACCTGCTTAGTCACCCACCACCTAGGTTACCCACCTGCTTAGTCACCCACAACCTAGGTTACCCACCTGCTTAGTCACCCACAACCTAGGTTACCCACCTGCTTAGTCACCCACAACCTAGGTTACCCACCTGCTTAGTCACCCACAACCTAGGTTAGCCACCTGCTTAGTCACCCACCTCCTAGGTTACCCACCTGCTTAGTCACCCACCTCCTAGGTTGCCCACCTGCTCAGTCACCCACCTCCTAGGTTACCCACCTGCTTAGTCACCCACAACCTAGGTTACCCACCTGCTTAGTCACCCACCTGCTTAGTCACCCACAACCTAGGTTACCCACCTGCTTAGTCACCCACCTCCTAGGTTACCCACCTGCTTAGTCACCCACCTCCTAGGTTACCCACCTGCTTAGTCACCCACAACCTACGTTACCCACCTGCTTAGTCACCCACAACCTAGGTTACCCACCTGCTTAGTCACCCACCTCCTAGGTTACCCACCTGCTTAGTCACCCACCTCCTAGGTTACCCACCTGCTTAGTCACCCACCACCTAGGTTACCCACCTGCTTAGTCACCCACCTCCTAGGTTACCCACCTGCTTAGTCACCCACCTCCTAGGTTACCCACCTGCTTAGTCACCCACCTCCTAGGTTACCCACCTGCTTAGTCACCCACCTCCTAGGTTACCCACCTGCTTAGTCACCCACCTCCAAGGTTACCCACCTGCTTAGTCCCCCACAACCTAGGTTACCCACCTGCTTAGTCACCCACCTCCTAGGTTACCCACCTGCTTAGTCACCCACCTCCTAGGTTACCCACCTGCTTAGTCACCCACCACCTAGGTTACCCACCTGCTTAGTCACCCACCTCCTAGGTTACCCACCTGCTTAGTCACCCACCTCCTAGGTTACCCACTTGCTTAGTCACCCACCTCCTAGGTTACCCACCTGCTTAGTCACCCACCTCCTAGGTTACCCACCTGCTTAGTCACCCACCTCCTAGGTTACCCACCTGCTTAGTCACCCACCACCTAGGTTACCCACCTGCTTAGTCACCCACCTCCTAGGTTACCCACCTGCTTAGTCACCCACCTCCTAGATTACCCACCTGCTTAGTCACCCACCACCTAGGTTACCCACCTGCTTAGTCACCCACCACCTAGGTTACCCACCTGCTTAGTCACCCACCTCCTAGGTTACCCACCTGCTTAGTCACCCACCACCTAGGTTACCCACCTGCTTAGTCACCCACCACCTAGGTTACCCACCTGCTTAGTCACCCACCTCCTAGGTTACCCACCTGCTTAGTCACCCACCACCTAGGCTACCCACCTGCTTAATCACCCACCTCCTAGGTTACCCACCTGCTTAGTCACCCACCACCTAGGTTACCCACCTGCTTAGTCACCCACCTCCTAGGTTACCCACCTGCTTAGTCACCCACCTCCTAGGTTACTCACCTGCTTAGTCACCCACTTCCTAGGTTGCCCACCTGCTTAGTCACCCACCTCCTAGGTTACCCACCTGCTTAGTCACCCACCACCTAGGTTGCCCACCTGCTTAGTCACCCACCACCTAGGTTACCCACCTGCTTAGTCACCCACCTCCTAGGTTACCCACCTGCTTAGTCACCCACTTCCTTGGTTGCCCACCTGCTTAGTTACCCACCTCCTAGGTTACCTACCTGCTTAGTCACCCACCTCCTAGGTTACCCACCTGCTTAGTCACCCACCACCTAGGTTACCCACCTGCTTAGTCACCCACCTCCTAGGTTACTCACCTGCTTAGTCCCCCACTTCCTAGGTTACCCACCTGCTTAGTCACCCACCTCCTAGGTTAGTCACCTGCTTAGTCACCCACCTGCTTAGTTACCCACCTGCTTAGTCACCCACTTCCTAGGTTACCCACCTGCTTAGCCACCCACCTCCTAGGTTACCCACCTGCTTAGTCGCCCACCTCCTAGGTTATTCACCTGCTTAGTCACCCACCTGCTAGGTCACCCACCTGCTAGATTACCCACCTGCTAGGTCATCCACCTGCTTAGTCACCCACCTGCTAGATCACCCACCTGCTTAGTCACCCACTTGATTAGTCACCCACCTGCTTAGTTACCCACCTGCTAGGTCCCCACCTGCTAGGTCACCCACCTGCATAGTCACCCACCTGCTAGGTCACCCACCTGCTTAGTCACCCACCTGCTAGGTCACCCACCTGCTTAGTCACCCACCTGCTAGGTCATCCACCTGCTTAGTCACCCACCTGCTAGGTCATCCACCTGCTTAGTCACCCACCTGCTAGGTCACCCACCTGCTTGAAGGGTGTCTGCATCTTCCTCGTCTCCTAGTATTATTCCTCTTGCAACACACTTTCTTAGGCCTGCTAGTAACACTCTTACGAAACACTTTCTTACGTCTCCCAGTAACACTTACAAAACACTTTCTTACGTCTCCCAGTAACACTTACAAAACACTTTCTTACGTCTCCTAGTAACACTTACAAAACACTTTCTTACGTCTCCCAGTAACACTTACAAAACACTTTCTTACGTCTCCTAGTAACACTTACAAAACACTTTCTTACGTCTCCCAGTAACACTTACAAAACACTTTCTTACGTCTCCTAGTAACACTTACAAAACACTTTCTTACGTCTCCCAGTAACACTTACAAAACACTTTCTTACGTCTCCCAGTAACACTTACAAAACACTTTCTTACGTCTCCTAGTAACACTTACAAAACACTTTCTTACGTCTCCCAGTAACACTTACAAAACACTTTCTTACGTCTCCTAGTAACACTTACAAAACACTTTCTTACGTCTCCTAGTAACACTTACAAAACATTTTCTTACGTCTCCTAGTAACACTTACAAAACATTTTCTTACGTCTCCCAGTAACACTTACAAAACACTTTCTTACGTCTCCTAGTAACACTTACAAAACACTTTCTTACGTCTCCCAGTAACACAAAACACTTTCTTACGTCCCATAGTAACACTTGCAAAACATTTTCTTACGCTTTCTAGTAACACTCGTACCAAAGACATTCTTATTCTCTCCTATCTGCCAAGTTCACTCCTTCGAGGGTCTTTACATAAATCAGGTAAAAACAATCAGATCTGGTGCGATTAAAGGGTCATTACAGGTGACCAAACAGGAGCATATATTACGGTTTACTGCTGATAGTTCCTTGCATTTCCACGCTTAACCTCGACACTTTCAATGGAGTAATTTTCTATAGAGATGTTAGGTAAGCTTTGGTTAACAACCTAACCCCACCGTCCGCTTTATTCTATCACTATTGAAAAAACATTACTGGGAATCGTGTAGTCTGCTTCAGTGTGTGTGTGTGTGTGTGTGTGTGTGTGTGTGTGTGTGTGTGTGTGTGTGTGTATGTATGTGTGTGTGTGTGTGTGTAGTGTGTGTGTGTGTGTATGTGTAGTGTGTGTGTGTGTGTGTAGTGTGTGTGTGTGTGTGTAGTGTGTGTGTGTGTGTGTGTGTGTGTGTTGTGTGCTGTGTGTTGTGTGTGTGTGTGTGTGTGTGTGTGTGTGTGTGTGTGTGGTGTGTTGTGTGTGTGTGTGTGTGTGTAGTGTGTGTGTGTGTACTGTGTGTGTGTGTAGTGTGTGTGTGTGTGTGTGTGTGTGTGTGTGTGTGTGTGTGTGTGTGTAGTGTGTGTGTGTGTGTGTGTGTGTGTGTGTGTGTGTGTGTGTGTGTGTGTGTGTGTAGTGTGTGTGTGTGTGTGTGTGTAGTGTGTGTGTGTGTGTGTGTGTGTGTGTGTGTGTGTGTGTGTGTAGTGTGTGTGTAGTGTGTGTGTGTGTGTGTGTGTGTGTGTGTAGTGTGTGTGTGTGTGTGTGTGTGTGTGTGTAGTGTGTGTGTGTGTGTGTGTGTGTGTGTGTGTGTGTGTGTGTGTGTGTGTGTGTGTGTGTGTGTGTGTGTGTAGTGTGTGTGTGTGTGTGTGTGTGTGTGTGTGTGTGTAGTGTGTGTGTGTGTGTGTGTGTGTGTGTGTAGTGTGTGTGTGTGTATGTGTGTATAGTGTGTGTGTGTGTGTGTGTGTGTGTAGTGTGTGTGTTGTGTGTGTGTGTGTGTGTGTGTGTGTGTGTGTGTGTGTGTGTGTGTGTGTGTGTGTGTGTGTGTGTGTGTGTAGTGTGTGTGTAGTGTGTGTGTGTAGTGTGTGTGTAGTGTGTGTGTGTGTAGTGTGTGTGTAGTGTGTGTGTAGTGTGTGTGCAGTGTGTGTGTAGTGTGTGTGTAGTGTGTGTGTAGTGTGTGTGTAGTTGTGTGTAGTTGTGTGTAGTTGTGTGTAGTTGTGTGTAGTGTGTGTGTAGTTGTGTGTAGTTGTGTGTAGTTGTGTGTAGTGTGTGTGTAGTGTGTGTGTAGTGTGTGTGTAGTGTGTGTAGTGTGTGTGTAGTGTGTGTGTAGAGTGTGTAGTGTGTGTGTAGTGTGTGTGTAGTGTGTGTGTAGTGTGTGTGTAGTGTGTGTGTAGTGTGTGTGTAGTGTGTGTGTAGTGTGTGTGTAGTGTGTGTGTAGTGTGTGTGTGTGTGTGTGTGTGTGTGTGTGTGTGTGTGTGTGTGTGTGTGTGTGTGTGTGTGTGTGTGTGTGTGTGTGTGTGTGTGTGTGTGCGCGCGCGCACATGCAAACGAGAGAGAGAGAGAGAGAGCAGGTGGGATGGAAGTGGGGGTGGGGGGCGGGAGGTCTGGCGCCTCGTCCTGTATATCATACAACTTTGCAAGAGCAGACAAGGGAAGGGGAGGTGAGGGGGGTGGGAAGGGAGGGAAGGGGAAAGGGGGGGGGGCAACCCATTCAGAATTGTCTGGACTTGACACTTTCATTATATTTGTTGTCAGCATCTGCGGTTAAGAGTGGAATAAGGTCTAGTGAGAAACTGTGACCCAGTTACCATGGTGGAGTCAGCATGGTAATGATGTTACCAGAGTCAGCATGGTAATGATGTTACCAGAGTCAGCATGTTAATGATGTTACCAGAGTCAGCATGTTAATGATGTTACCAGAGTCAGCGTGGTAATGATATCACAGTCAGCGTGGTAATGATGTTACCAGAGTCAGCGTGGTAATGATATCACAGTCAGCGTGGTAATGATGTTACCAGAGTCAGCGTGGTAATGATGTTACCAGAGTCAGCGTGGTAATGATGTTACCAGAGTCAGCATGGTAATGATGTTACCAGAGTCAGCATGGTAATGATGTTACCAGAGTCAGCGTGGTAATGATGTTACCACAGAGTCAGCGTGGTAATGATGTTACCAGAGTCAGCATGGTAATGATGTTACCAGAGTCAGCATGGTAATGATGTTACCAGAGTCAGCGTGGTAATGATGTTACCAGAGTCAGTATGGTAATGATGTTACCAGAGTCAGCGTGGTAATGATATCACAGTCAGCGTGGTAATGATGTTACCAGAGTCAGCGTGGTAATGATGTTACCAGAGTCAGCGTGGTAATGATGTTACCAGAGTCAGCATGGTAATGATGTTACCAGAGTCAGCATGGTAATGATGTTACCAGAGTCAGCGTGGTAATGATGTTACCACAGAGTCAGCGTGGTAATGATGTTACCAGAGTCAGCATGGTAATGATGTTACCAGAGTCAGCATGGTAATGATGTTACCAGAGTCAGTATGGTAATGATGTTACCAGAGTCAGCGTGGTAATAATGTTACCACAGTCAGCGTGGTAATAATGTTACCACAGTCAGCGTGGTAATGATGTTACCAGAGTCAGCGTGGTAATGACGTTACCAGAGTCAGCGTGGTAATGACGTTATCACAGTCAGCGTGGTAATGATGTTACCACAGTCAGCGTGGTAATGATGTTACCAGAGTCAGCGTGGTAATGATGTTACCAGAGTCAGCGTGGTAATGATGTTACCACAGAGTCAGCATGGTAATGATGTTACCAGAGTCAGCGTGGTAATGATGTTACCAGAGTCAGCGTGGTAATGATGTTACCAGAGTCAGCGTGGTAATGATGTTACCAGAGTCAGCGTGGTAATGATGTTACCAGAGTCAGCGTGGTAATGATGTTACCAGAGTCAGCATGGTAATGATGTTACCAGAGTCAGCGTGGTAATGATGTTACCACAGAGTCAGCGTGGTAATGATGTTACCGGAGTCAGCGTGGTAATGATGTTACCAGAGTCAGCATGGTAATGATGTTACCAGAGTCAGCGTGGTAATGATGTTACCAGAGTCAGTATGGTAATAATGTTACCACAGTCAGCGTGGTAATGATGTTACCAGAGTCAGCATGGTAATAATGTTACCACAGTCAGCGTGGTAATGATGTTACCAGAGTCAGCGTGGTAATGACGTTACCACAGTCAGCGTGGTAATGATGTTACCACAGAGTCAGCGTGGTAATGATGTTACCAGAGTCAGCGTGGTAATGATGTTACCACAGAGTCAGCGTGGTAATGATGTTACCACAGAGTCAGCGTGGTAATGATGTTACCACAGAGTCAGCGTGGTAATGAAGTTACCACAGAGTCAGCGTGGTAATGATGTTACCACAGAGTCAGCGTGGTAATGATGTTACCACAGAGTCAGCGTGGTAATGATGTTACCACAGAGTCAGCGTGGTAATGATGTTACAACAGAGTCAGCGTGGTAATGAAGTTACCACAGTCAGCGTGGTAATGATGTTACCACAGAGTCAGCGTGGTAATGATGTTACCAGAGTCAGCGTGGTAATGTTACCACAGAGTCAGCATGGTAATGATGTTACCAGAGTCAGCGTGGTAATGATGTTACCAGAGTCAGCGTGGTAATGATGTTACCAGAGTCAGCGTGGTAATGATGTTACCACAGTCAGCGTGGTAATGATGTTACCAGAGTCAGCGTGGTAATGATGTTACCAGAGTCAGCGTGGTAATGATGTTACCACAGTCAGCGTGGTAATGATGTTACCAGAGTCAGCGTGGTAATGATGTTACCAGAGTCAGCGTGGTAATGATGTTACCACAGTCAGCGTGGTAATGATGTTACCAGAGTCAGCGTGGTAATGATGTTACCAGAGTCAGCGTGGTAATGATGTTACCAGAGTCAGCGTGGTAATGATGTTACCAGAGTCAGCGTGGTAATGATGTTATCACAGTCAGCGTGGTAATGATGTTACAAGAGTCAGCGTGGTAATGATGTTACCACAGAGTCAGCATGGTAATGATGTTACCAGAGTCAGCGTGGTAATGATGTTACCAGAGTCAGCGTGGTAATGATGTTACCACAGTCAGCGTGGTAATGATGTTATCACAGTCAGCGTGGTAATGATGTTACCACAGTCAGCGTGGTAATGATGTTACCACAGTCAGCGTGGTAATGATGTTACCAGAGTCAGCGTGGTAATGATGTTACCAGAGTCAGCGTGGTAATGATGTTACCACAGTCAGCGTGGTAATGATGTTACCACAGTCAGCGTGGTAATGATGTTACCACAGAGTCAGCGTGGTAATGATGTTACCACAGTCAGCGTGGTAATGATGTTACCACAGAGTCAGCGTGGTAATGAAGTTACCATCTGATGATACAGTTATGGCTTGAGTGATGACAAGCATTAAGTGTGTACGGAACTCTTCACAACGATGTTGATAACAAGTGCTGGAAGCAAGTTAGATGCATTATAATTTACACCTGGAAAATCCTGGAGAGACTGGTCCCAAATCTGCACACAGAAATCCCTCCTTATGAAAGTGGAATATTATGCAGGCGATGCAACATCCGTTAATGAAAAGCACCGGTGCCCTGAGTACACTAAGAAATAACATATTAAGTATCAGGGGCCCAAGACTGTTCAGTCAACTGTCACCCAGCATACCTCTAGCTGTCTTCATGAGGAAGTTGGACAGACATCTAAAGTCAGTACCTGACCAGCCGGACTGTGGAAAGTACGTTGGATTGCGTGCGGCCAGCAGTAACAACCTGGTTAATCAAGTTGTGATCCACCGCGAGGCCTGGTCATGGACAAAGGCCGCGAGGGCATTGACTCCCGGAATACCCTTCAGGTAGACTCCAAGTGGGATGAATAAGACCCATGAAGTCAGAAATAGTGCGTGACATCTTCAGCAACTGAAAGGCGGGACCAGGAGCTGAATTTCAGTCATGCCAAGTCGGATACACAAAACAATGGAAATACTGCAACTGGAAAACTATAAATGTAATCCCAAAATATAAGATAAATGGAGGATACCCGTAGCAAGTTCTCGGGGGTTCAATTCCCTCGCAGCCCAGTCACTGACCAGGCCGCATGGTGGATCAAGGTCTGATCTATCAGGCTGTTACTTCTGGCCACCTGGTTTCTTTATGCACCACAGGCCGACTGAGCAGGAAACTTGCCTTGATGAACTTACCGAATTCCCTATTTATAACAGCAGGAGATCTGTTGGTAATCCCCATTATGTATGAGGGGAGAGTGGCGATAAGTTCTGGGCCCCTTACACTTATTGTGTTATCTCTTAGTGTACTCATGGCAGTCCTGCTTTTCACTGGAATATTTTGCACCGTCTGCTGAGCATCTCGCTTTCGTAGGGAGTGACTTGTGTGAAGATTTGGAACCAATCCCTCTAGAATTTTCCAGGTGGAAATTATGATGCATCTTTCTCGCCTGCATTCCAAGGAGTACAGCTCAAGGAACTTCAAACCTTCACACTTATTTAGTTGTTTGACTGAATTTATATGTCCAGTGAAGGATTTTTGTATATTATCTAGGTCTGCAATTTCGCATAACGTAATATTATACAACAATATTTCAGCCAGGAGAGAACAAGTGACCTAAAGAGGACCATCACTGGCCGTTATCTCTTGTTTTGAAGGTTCACTTTATCCAGCCTATTATTTTCCCTAGTGGATGTGATAATGACAGTGTTGTGATCCTTGAAAGTGAGATCCTCTGACATTATCACTCTTAAGTCTTTCAAGTTAGTTTATCGCTTTACTAATATTAGTTTTATATTCTGTATTTCCTCATTTTTTTCTCCATAATGAAATAACTTGGAGATCTGGAGTATCCTCCATGGATGCCACTCATGCAAATTTTTATCGTCTGCAAAGGAAGGTACTATGATTTACTGACCTATCTATGTCGGATATGAGGATGAGGAAAAGACTGGAGGCGAATATTGTGCCTTGGTTAATAAGACGTTTTCTCTCTGGAAGTCTCTGATCTAATTCTGTTACTTATTATAATTGTTTTCAACATTATCACTGGCAAGCATTCAAAGTAAGGTTTTAGAAATTAAGAACACCTTTACAGAAAAACATACATAAAGAGGCAGCATAAGTTTAGAGATGTCAAATCTTGTCTCGCAATTCTAGAATTTTATGATAATGGCGGAAATAGATAAGATGGGGAGACTGTATCACCTCGACTACCAGAAAGTATTTGACAACTGGTTTACAGAAGGTCGCTATACAACCTGGAGGAACAGGCAATGGCAGCAGGAAAGGTACTTATATATATATATATATATATATATAATATATATATATATATATATATATATATATATATATATATATATATATATATATATATATATTATATATATATATATATATATATATATATATATATATATATATATATATATATATATATAATATGAGATGAAAAGCTGTAAGCCTTCTCCCTGAAAGCTGGCTGCCTTGGATCAAGCGTGTAGCGCATGCTACACACCAAGGTATTGTCCAGTGTGGGTAGATTGGTAAAGCACTGCGTACCTTGTCCTAAGGTTCGTAGGTTCGAGTCTCCTTCAGCCAAAGATCAGTGTTTGTGTATATTTCGCATGCTCTCGCGAATTCCTTGCATATATATATATATATATATATATATATATATATATATATATATATATATATATATATATATATATATATATATATATATATTTAATGAAGAGAATGCTAAAGGTACTGTCCTTGGAGACTGAGAATAGCAACACCGTTCGATAAGAGTTAAGAGGTTGAACAAGGAGTAATTAATGGAAGTCTGGGAGCACAAATTGGTAAGAGCACACAAACACCCGCTCGCATGCTCACACGAACACACCCAACCACACTATACACGTGTCTATTAACAAGCACCCTTGACAACCTGTAATACACACACGACGACCCTCGCAACTACAAACAGGTGAGTATATACATGACCCCAGTCATACGAGTTTCATAATAAGGTTTCGTTGCCCTCACTGGAAATATAAACAATGGGAACAAGCAAGTGAACGCTCCTCGCCTCCGAGAACGTCAACAACACAGCTAGGCGAGGCTTCACCTGCCACAATGAAGGATAAAGAAGTCAAAATGAACATTAATACTGAAACTAAGCAAGTCCCGTAGCTCGATTGCTAGCGTACTCAGCTCACACTGACGTCCGTGGGTAGATCCCCGGTACTGGTGGAAACATTAGGACATGTTTCCTTAAAACACCTGCTGTCCCTGTCCACCTATCAGTAAAATAGGCACCTGGGTGCTGGCAGACTGGTGTGGGTCGCATCCTGGGGACAAAATTGACTTAATTTGCCAGAAATGCTTTGCATAACAAGTGGCTTTCTATAGAGTTGTGTCATTGATGTCATCTAGGCCTGTATACCTTGTACACGTACTTGTAGAAATAAAGATGATTATTATTGTTAGCCGACACTGCAGCATCCAATGTTCTCTCGCAAATATAAGGTGAATATCACTGAATAACTTCAAATAATATAAAGCAAGAAAAGGAAAATATCACTGCCACAGAGGAGGGACTATTTAATAACCTCTGATATTGTCAGCACTCAGGATCAGTGGTCTGTGACTTTATACAAACCAGGGCAGGTCTTCGGGTAACAATCATACGGTGTCCATAGGGAAGTGGTATTTTCATTAGAAAAATTTTAACCTCAGGGAGGGTCCTGGGTCCCTTAATTAACGTGGTAAATTAATCCCTGTGGAGCCGAGTATATGTCATTAGACAAATTATATATCACACAGCAAACCATGTAGGGTCGTTCAGTTCCTAGACTGATGGAGACTGGAACCTCGCGGTGTTTATGATTCACTATGTTTACACTAGATATACATCCGTTTGGCATGGAAAAAAAGATGTCAAACACCCGATTCGAAAAGTTAAAAAACGAGAGCTTGTCTTAGGTTAGCAAGGTTTACTTCCCAAGGACAGGCACAGTCTTGCAACACCCCGATGAAAGTAGAACTGTACAGATACTACCAGATCTATTATCCATCATAATGAAATGTGTCACGTTAAACATATCCACGGAGAAAGTAACAGGGTCAGCAGATTGCAAGGTGTTGTTACTGCTAGACTAAGGCTAGACTATATGTGGCAGTACTATTGTTACTGTTAGACTAAGGCTAGGCTATAAGTATTTGTGGCTGTATTGTTACTGCTAGACTAAGGCTAGGTTATAAGTATCTCTGGCAGTACTGTTGTTACTGCTAGACTAAGGCTAGGCTATAAACATCTCTGGCAGTACTGTTGTTACTGCTAGACTACGGCTAGGCTATAAGCATCTCTGGCAGTACTGTTGTTACTGCTAGACTAAGGCTAGACTATATGTGGCAGTACTACTGTTACTGTTAGACTAAGGCTAGGCTATAAGTATCTGTGGCTGTATTGTTACTGCTAGACTAAGGCTAGGTTATAAGTATCTCTGGCAGTACTGTTGTTACTGCTAGACTAAGGCTAGGCTATAAACATCTCTGGCAGTACTGTTGTTACTGCTAGACTACGGCTAGGCTATAAGCATCTCTGGCAGTACTGTTGTTACTGCTAGACTACGGCTAGGCTATAAGCATCTCTGGCAGTACTGTTGTTACTGCTAGACTAAGGCTAGACTATATGTGGCAGTACTATTGTTACTGTTAGACTAAGGCTAGGCTATAAGTATCTCTGGCAGTACTGTTGTTACTGCTAGACTACGGCTAGGTTATAAGCATCTCTGGCAGTATTGCTGTTACTGCTAGACTAAGGCTAGGCTATAAGTAACTTTGGCAGTACTGTTGTTACTGCTAGACTAAGGCTAGGCTATAAGCATCTCTGGCAGTAGTTATTACTGCTAGGCTATAAGCATCTCTGGCAGTACTGTTATTACTGCTAGACTAAGGCTAGGCTATAAGCATCTCTGGCAGAGTACTGTTGTTACTGCTAGACTAAGGCTAGGCTATAAGCATCTCTGGCAGTACTATTTGTATGGAGATGCCAATTAAATAAAATATGAAGTGTGTGGACAGAGACAGGGCCATACACTGGAGTATTATATCTTAGTGTCCACACATCCACCGTTTCATAGACACCTCCATGTGAAAATTAAAGGATATGGCAAAACAACTCACTGTTAATGATATCCATATTTTGCATCGACGAGATGGACAAACTCTTTTCAGAGACTGCAAACCCAGCTATAACTAATTTGTTTTTAATGGTAATAAAAAAAAAACATTTTTTTTTTTGAGACTGTATTCCTTACAGTACCGTATACAACAACTATATGAAGTAACTGTAAATACAAAATGACTAATATTCTTATCTAGTGATGAAATAATGCTCAGTGGAGTCTGACGAAGACCCACTGTGACCTCTAATCCTGTTTTGTGTGTGTGTGTGTGTGTGTCTGCCACCGCTCCCAGAATGAGCTGCAGGCGCACAACTAGCCGCTCAGGCGACATAATTAACAAAACTTGCAGCACCAGAGCCACAGTGGAGGTACTCATGGCTGCCCCACTGAAGTCTCCCAGCTCAGACTGACAGATATCGACACTGTATAAGCACCAACGTACGTGATGAAACATAACAGATAAACATAGCTTCTGTTCCCACTGTGTAACTATTGTATAGAAAGAGTGGCAGCACGCTGCTGATATATCCAATTTTGCTAAATTAAAAAAAAAGTGAGCAGATCATAAGCCAAAACCCATGGCCGATGATTTTTCCTGAGGAATAAATCTGAGTGATATCAGGAATAATTTTGAGTTATACAAGTTACTAATAATTCTATGCCCTATCAGTTTAGTCTTAGCTGTGTCACAGTAATACTCACACCTTCATATATCTTCCCTTTTCAACAAAAGATATTACATTACCCCCATTTACCGCATTTTCCAAGTTATCTGCTCTTACTCGAGTATTATTTACCCTTCGTTACAGTACAATGAGGGGAAAGGAAGTCAAAATGTGTTAAATGAGTAAACAAATCAAAATGCGTTGATCCGTCACGAAAAAAAATTATTATCACGCGCAAAAAAAAAAAAAAAAAAAAAAAAAAAAAAAAAAAAAAAAAAAAAAAAAAAAAAAACCGCTAAGAGCCTGAGACAGAAAATTTTTTATCTACGCCAGAGAAGTCAAAAATAAGTCTCCACGCTGAGGATACAGCAAGACAACACAAGTTTCCACCCTAGGAGCCAGAGACAAAACTCTTCTCTACGCCAGAGAAGTCAAAACAAGTCTCCACGCTGAGGGGTCAGGAAGACAAAATAAGTTTCCGCGCAATATCCAGCATTTTCTGCCACTGCCGAGGGGAATTAATGAGCAGGCCGAGTTCACAACACAGCGTGCTGTGCTGTGAGTTAGAAAAAAATAAGTCTGGACCGCGTGTTTGTACAGTGCCCGGAGAGTAAGACAACAGTGCACGGAGCACCACCATCCAAATTGAGATAAACTGAGCCTAGAGTCCATTTATCTTTAATGGCGGAGAGAGAAGAGTCGGCGAGGTAGTTTCTGAGAGAGAGAGAGAGAGAGAGAGAGAGAGAGAGAGAGAGAGAGAGAGAGAGAGAGAGAGAGAGAGAGAGAGAGAGAGAGAGAGAGAGAACGACCTCTTTGCTGAACACTTTGCTACCAAAATGCAAGTTCCTGATCCAGCAAGGGACCCTCCTTGGCTACCTGCAAGAACTGTGTCAAAACTGTAAGGGGCTCTGGTGGCCTGGTGGTTAACGCTCTCGCTTCACACGGTGAGGGCCTGGGTTCGATTCCCAGCCAGAGTAGAAACATTGGACGTGTTTCTTTCCACCTGTTGTCTATGTTCCCCATCAGTAAAATGGGTACCTGGGTGTTAGTCGACTGGTGTGGGTCGCATCCTGGGACACTGACCTAAGGAGGCCTGGTCACAGACCGGGCCGCGGGGGCGTTGACCCCCGGAACGCTCTCCAGGTAATCTCCAGGTGACAATAAGGCAGGAGGAGGTGTATTTCCTTCTTAAATCACTTGACCAAGAAAAGGCTGTGGGCCCAGACAAGTTGAGCCCAAGGTTGCTGAGAAGATGTGCAGACCAGCTAGCAGCACCTCTAACTCGCATCTTTCAGCACTGTCTAGTACAGTGTAAATGGCCCTCTCTATGGAAAGAGGCAAATGTAGTCCCTGTTCACAAAAAGAAGAGCAGAGCAGAAATCAGCAACTACAGACCAGTGTCACTCCTGTCACTCACTACTTTGTGATCGTCAATATGGCTTCAGGAAAGGTTACTCTGCTGCTGATCTGTTATTAAACCTCTCCACTAAGTGGCACCAGTCACTGGATGAATCCAAAGTCAGCTGTGTGGTAGCATTGGACATTGCTGGCGCTTTCGACCGGGTGTGGCACCAGGGCCTCTTAGCAAAACTTCAAGCACTGGGAATTGCAGGCTCTACGCTATGTCTCCTCAGTGATTACCTTCATGGTAGATCTCTAAGTGTAGCTCTCAATGGAACGGAATCAGCAAGACATCCTATTGGGGCAAGTGTTCCACAAGGAAGCGTGCTGGGACCATTGTTATGGAACGTCTACTTCAACGACCTTCTTCATCTCATCCCAGAATCACATGCATATGCAGACGACTGTACACTGACATTCACTTATACAAGAGAAGAAATGCCAGCTGCTCTAAGCTACATCAATCACCAGCTGAGAGCTATATCAGCTTGGGGAAATAGATGGCAAGTAACATTTGCACCTGAGAAAACCCAGATGATGATCGTCTCTAGGCACCATGATGGTAATGCTGGTGCAGTAGTAAGGATGAATGGGAAGGTGTTGGCACCTGGAGAAGAAGTTGATATCCTTGGGGTGAAATTTGACTCCAAACTAATCATGAAGAACCATGTTGTAAATCTTGCAAACAAGGCAGCCAGGAAGCTTACAGCACTTCGCCGTATCTCGCATCTACTTGACAGTAGGGGTTGCAAGATCCTGTACGAGGCACAAGTACGCTCGCACCTTGAGTATGCTCCACTTTCTTGGTTTGCCTCCCCCCCCCCCTCTCATCTGCGACTGCTTGACAGAGTAGAGAACAGAGCAAGACGTCTCATCTCTCGCCTGGACCCATCCTGGATAGATCTGTCATTTCAGCAGAGCCTTCAACATAGGAGGGATGTGGGTGGCCTTACTGTTATGTACAAGGCCAATATTGTCAAAGTACCACACTTGGATCCACTTCGAGGACAGCATGAAACAAACTTTTATGCCACAAGACGGGCAGAAAGCAGCAACTTCACTCTGGCTGCACCCTTCTCCAGAACATCACTCCATCTGAGATCACATATACTCAGGATGACTCGAGTATGGAACACATTCGTACAGCATAATGATGTCAATGAGATAAAGTCAGTTGATCAAATGAAAATGCTGGCCCACAGATGGCTCCAACTTCATCCTGTTCCCTACTTGTATGTCTCATAACAATAAAAATGCTTTCAAATGAGCTGATGTAGGTAACAGCTCTTAGCTTGCCAATAAAGTTAGGGATCCTTAACCTTGTCAAATCCTGTGTAAAAGAGAGAGAGAGAGAGAGAGAGAGAGAGAGAGAGAGAGAGAGAGAGAGAGAGAGAGAGATTCTCAATCCGTAAGTGCCAAACTTAAATGAAGACAGAAAATGGTTCGTCGCAGAGTGAAAATGCTCGTGTTAGCAATAATGAAAGTGTCCTTTATTATTAATGTACACAATTCATGCCTAAATGTTCCCACTTTGCTTCTGACGCCTGAGTAAAGTATACAATATTTCACTTAAAATTAGGAATGGGGAGTTAAATACACACGTCCAAATGCACTCACAAACACGCGATCCTAACAATGCAGAACAAGTTACACGGATATGAAAATCCTTAGCTCTAGATCTTTCGCATTCGTGCGTCATCAGGAGCTATGCAATGCTGCAAGACAGCAACAGATAGGAGGGGAAATTCTCTGAGACAAGACAGGTGGTATCAATGGTGGTTCATGGGCTGCCATGATACCACCTGCTTTGAACAACTGAAAAAAAAGTCAAGTGTTATTCCTTAAAAATAATCACTCCACAAAGGTGGAACATATTCTAATATCTGACGCATTCAGAATTTATAAAAAAAATAGTATAAATATAATACATTATTGTACTTTTTGCGACGTTAGGAAACATGAAGATTTATCAAAATAAACTCATTCCTTCAAATTGTATTGTACACAATTATCTTACGGTATATATATTAAATTTCCACACTGCTAAACACAGCCATTTATTTGTTCCATTAGATGGTCTTAAATATTACAGAGTGAACCTTACTAGCAGAGTTGGGAGTCAAAATGTACGTATCAGAAGGAAGGACCTTCCCTGTAACACTGAAGAGACGGTTCTCAGCAGCAGAGGAAGCTGATGTTGATTAATAGTGGTAACATGACTCACGAAATCGTAATGACAATGTCTCATTACGATTTCGTGAGCCATGATGACGGCTTTGAGGGATTCGAGCTAAAGTTCGTAACGGCCACGCTGGAGGGAGATTCATCTATAAAAACTTGCATTTGTGGTCACAGTGGTGGCCCATGCTACCCCCCTACAGTGTATAAATATACCTAGTTGGATGAATCTTATTGTAACCAGCTGGTCCAGTGTCTTAACGCACTGGTCTGCAATTTTAAGATTCACTTGCCGCGAGCTCAATAGTGGCAAATCAACTCTACCATCTACAAAAAATTGATGGATTGTCGCTGCCAGAGAGTTATAGTGGGTTGTCTGATTCTGCTGAACAGAGGAAAGCCAAGTAACCAAGTACTTGTCAACCTGAGTTTCTGCAGCAGGAGTTAATACCTGTGTTGGTGGGGTGGCACTGACTGATGGACTGTTTTCCATGAGCTTACAAAACTTGGAGAGTTTGGTTGGTGTAACTGTGACGGATGAGGCGGTGGCCTAAGGCTCTTCACGGGTAGTTCACATGAGCCCCAGCAACTGGAGATAAATGGTATAAAATACTGACACAATGGAAAAGTTGATACAAATATACTCATGTAGTGTCTGCTCAGGTAGATTTGTTTGACTTGAAAGTGGGCGAAACGTAGTCAATAAAGGATCGCATTACACTGCATTTGTGTATTTTTTTCAACTCCTGGAGTGATGAGTTACCTAGTTCCATACTTTAATATACTCGTCACCGCAGAGCTGCTAGGGTTTATACCAACATGCAACTGAATTTCCCTTGAGGTTCAGACAGCTCAGCAAGTTCTCCTAACACATGGTAAAACAATACTTGAAGTGACATGGTTCTGGGCAAAGTTGGTAACAGTCTCAAAGGGTGAGAGACTTAATCAACTTATCAAGGTTCATGTTCTCATATTGGGAGAAGTTCTCAGCATAGTTCAGCTACTCCGTGTTCTCTGAACTTACCAAGAGGAACTATTAGAGCTGAGCTGACTACCGGGTATTCCATCGAACTGCGGTGTACTGCTCGCCCAAACTTGTGCGCTCCCTCAGAAATCTCTGTAACAAGACTGCCGTGCCTGGCATGGCTAACAAGTTTGCTGACCTTATTACCCTGAACTGAAGCCCAGCCTCTTTCAGCTCATCCTTTAAAATTAACACTGAATGGGGGAGCAACAATAGTGCGTGGGAAGGTACGCTAAAAGTTCACTATTTGTTTCAACACACTTTATTAAGTAATCATAATCCATATCAGTAGAAATCTCATATGCTTGCATCCCTGGCAGGATAAATGCTTTTAGCATATCCGTAACAAGTGAGTGCACTTGATGTCTGAGGGATGTGCTCAGCTGTGTGGGCGACCTTAGAAACTGGAGCAGGTAAGCAGTAAGCGCGGTTGACAGTACCTGCAAGCTGATAATGTAGTGATATATAACTCTTATGTAAGAGCGCATTTCACTTGCCCAGATGTTAACTGTCAAACTGAAATATTTAACATGGCCGAGTTTTGCTTTTAATGAGTTGTTAAGTACTGATGAGTCACTAGGATAGAGGCTGACATTTATTTGCGAACAAGTATTACTTAAGTGAGGTACTAAACAAAATCAGAAAACTGCTGACACTCAGCCAGTGACAGTGGTTGAAGGTTGTCAGCAACGAAGTTTACTAGACTTTTCCTACTGACAAGGATCATTGTGTAGCCAATGTTTGATGGAAACTCAGGTTTCCATCAAACAGGAAATTAGGTTAGGTTTGTCAGGAAACAGGACAAGTGTTTCCTGAGGAAGGTCTTAGTCATATGAAGACCAGCAGCTGGAGTTTTTAGTCATCTGACCGAGGCCTTCCACTGGCTTACTCCTCCACTCCTTTAAAACAATATGGTTATAAGTATAACTATTAGGAGTTGGAGGGCTGCTGCTACTGCTCAGTTATTGAAGAATTACACTGTGACGCCTATGCAATGTGCAAATATTACATATAAACACCAACCAACACGTCCATGACGGTATAATGTTTGTTACAGTACTACACAACTGTTGGAAACTCAATAATATATCTCTGTACATGTATGCTTCCTGTTTCATAAAGTTACACTTGTTGGTGTGACGTTTCCAAAGGTTAATGAAATCAGACGAAGGCGCTTGAGATGAAACAAGTTACGTCAGTTACTGTGAACTTTCACTAAAGTGAAACTGAGTGTAGCAATAATATACAAGATATGAAACTCAGAGAAGCCACAAAGTACACACAGTACTGTACATCCATGACTTGCACTCTCACAGTACACACAGTACTGTACATCCATGACTTGCACTCTCACAGTACACACAGTACTGTACATCCACGACTTGCACTCTCACAGTACACACAGTACTGTACATCCATGACTTGCACTCTCACAGTACACACAGTACTGTACATCCATGACTTGCACTCTCACAGTACACACAGTACTGTACATCCATGACTTGCACTCTCACAGTACACACAGTACTGTACATCCATGACTTGCACTCTCACAGTACACACAGTACTGTACATCCATGACTTGCACTCTCACAGTACACACAGTACTGTACATCCATGACTTGCACTCTCACAGTACACACAGTACTGTACATCCATGACTTGCACTCTCACAGTACACACAGTACTGTACATCCATGACTTGCACTCTCACAGTACACACAGTACTGTACATCCATGACTTGCACTCTCACAGTACACACAGTACTGTACATCCATGACTTGCACTCTCACAGTACACACAGTACTGTACATCCATGACTTGCACTCTGACAGTACACATAGTACTGTACATCCATGACTTTGCACTCTCACAGTACACACAGTACTGTACATCCATGACTTGCACTATCACAGTACGCACAGTACTGTACATCCATGACTTGCACTCTCACAGTACACACAGTACTGTACATCCATGACTTGCACTCTCACAGTACACACAGTACTGTACATCCATGACTTGCACTCTCACAGTACACACAGTACTGTACATCCATGACTTGCACTCTCACAGTACACACAGTACTGTACATCCATGACTTTGCACTCTCACAGTACACACAGTACTGTACATCCATGACTTGCACTCTCACAGTACACACAGTACTGTACATCCATGACTTGCACTCTCACAGTACACACAGTACTGTACATCCATGACTTGCACTCTCACAGTACACACAGTACTGTACATCCATGACTTTGCACTCTCACAGTACACACAGTACTGTACATCCATGACTTGCACTCTCACAGTACACACAGTACTGTACATCCATGACTTGCACTCTCACAGTACACACAGTACTGTACATCCATGACTTTGCACTCTCACAGTACACACAGTACTGTACATCCATGACTTGCACTATCACAGTACACACAGTACTGTACATCCATGACTTGCACTCTCACAGTACACACAGTACTGTACATCCATGACTTTGCACTTTCACAGTACACACAGTACTGTAAATCCATGACTTTGCACTCTCACAGTACACACAGTATTGTACATCCATGACTTGCACTCTCACAGTACACACAGTGCTGTACATCCATGACTTTGCACTCTCACAGTACACACAGTACTGTACATCCATGACTTGCACTCTCACAGTACACACAGTACTGTACATCCATGACTTTGCACTCTCACAGTACACACAGTACTGTACATCCATGACTTTGCACTCTCACAGTACACACAGTACTGTACATCCATGACTTGCACTCTCACAGTACACACAGTACTGTACATCCATGACTTGCACTCTCACAGTACACACAGTACTGTACATCCATGACTTGCACTCTCACAGTACACACAGTACTGTACATCCATGACTTGCACTCTCACAGTACACACAGTACTGTACATCCATGACTTGCACTCTCACAGTACACACAGTACTGTACATCCATGACTTTGCACTCTCACAGTACACACAGTACTGTACATCCATGACTTGCACTCTCACAGTACACACAGTACTGTACATCCATGACTTGCACTCTCACAGTACACACAGTACTGTACATCCATGACTTGCACTCTCACAGTACACACAGTACTGTACATCCATGACTTTGCACTCTCACAGTACACACAGTACTGTACATCCATGACTTTGCACTCACAGTACACACAGTACTGTACATCCATGACTTTGCACTCTCACAGTACACACAGTACTGTACATCAATAACTTTGCACTCTCACAGTACACACAGTACTGTACATCCATGACTTGCACTCTCACAGTACACACAGTACTGTACATCCATGACTTTGCACTCTCACAGTACACACAGTACTGTACATCCATGACTTGCACTCTCACAGTACACACAGTACTGTACATCCATGACTTTGCACTCTCACAGTACACAGTACTGTACATCCATGACTTGCACTCTCACAGAACACACAGTACTGTACATCCATGACTTTGCACTCTCACAGTACACACAGTACTGTACATCCATGACTTGCACTCTCACAGTACACACAGTACTGTACATCCATGACTTGCACTCTCACAGTACACACAGTACTGTACATCCATGACTTGCACTCTCACAGTACACACAGTACTGTACATCCATGACTTGCACTCTCACAGTACACACAGTACTGTACATCCATGACTTGCACTCTCACAGTACACACAGTACTGTACATCCATGACTTTGCACTCACAGTACACACAGTACTGTACATCCATGACTTGCACTCTCACAGTACACACAGTACTGTACATCCATGACTTGCACTCTCACAGTACACACAGTACTGTACATCCATGACTTGCACTCTCACAGTACACACAGTACTGTACATCCATGACTTGCACTCTCACAGTACACACAGTACTGTACATCCATGACTTTGCACTCTCACAGTACACACAGTACTGTACATCCATGACTTGCACTCTCACAGTACACACAGTACTGTACATCCATGACTTGCACTCTCACAGTACACACAGTACTGTACATCCATGACTTGCACTCTCACAGTACACACAGTACTGTATATCCATGACTTTGCACTCACAGTACACACAGTACTGTACATCCATGACTTGCACTCTCACAGTACACACAGTACTGTACATCCATGACTTGCACTCTCACAGTACACACAGTACTGTACATCCATGACTTGCACTCTCACAGTACACACAGTACTGTACATCCATGACTTGCACTCTCACAGTACATACAGCACAGTACATCCATGACTTTGCACTCACAGTACACACAGTACTGTACATCCATGACTTGCACTCTCACAGTACACACAGTACTGTACATCCATGACTTAAACTCTCACATTACACACAGTACTGTACATCCATGACTTGCACTCTCACAGTACACACAGTACTGTACATCCATGACTTTGCACTCTCACAGTACACACAGTACTGTACATCCATGACTTTGCACTCACAGTACACACAGTACTGTACATCCATGACTTGCACTCTCACAGTACACACAGTACTGTACATCCATGACTTGCACTCACAGTCCACACAGTACTGTGCATCCATGATATACTCTCACAGTACACACAGTACTGTACATCCATGACTTGCACTCTCCCAGTACACACAGTACTGTACATCCATGACTTTGCACTCTCACAGTACACACAGTACTGTACATCCATGACTTGTACTATCACAGTACACACAGTACTGTACATCCATGACTTGCACTTTCACAGTACACACAGTACTGTACATCCATGACTTTGCACTCTCACAGTACACACAGTACTGTACATCCATGACTTGTACTATCACAGTACACACAGTACTGTACATCCATGACTTGCACTATCACAGTACACACAGTACTGTACATCCATGACTTGCACTTTCACAGTACACACAGTACTGTACATCCATGACTTTGCACTCTCACAGTACACACAGTATTGTACATCCATGACTTGCACTCTCACAGTACACACAGTGCTGTACATCCATGACTTTGCACTCTCACAGTACACACATTACTGTACATCCATGACTTTGCACTCACAGTACACACAGTACTGTACATCCATGACTTGCACTTTCACAGTACACACAGTAGTGTACATCCATGACTTGAACTCTCACAGTACACACAGTACTGTACATCCATGACTTGCACTCTCACAGTACACACAGTACTGTACATCCATGACTTGCACTCACAGTACACACAGTACTGTACATCCATGACTTGCACTCTCACCGTAGTGTACATCCATGACTTGCACTCTCACAGTACACACAGTACTGTACATCCATGACTTGCACTCTCACAGTACACACAGTACTGTACATTAATGACTTGCACTCTCACAGTACACACAGTACTGTACATCCATGACTTTGCACTATCACAGTACACACAGTACTGTACATCCATGACTTGCACTATCACAGTACACACAGTACTGTACATCCATGACTTGCACTCTCACAGTACACACAGTACTGTACATCCATGACTTGCACTTTCACAGTACACACAGTACTGTACATCCCTGACTTTGCACTCACAGTACACACAGTGCTGTACATCCATGACTTTGCACTCTCACAGTACACACAGTACTGTACATCCATGACTTGTACTATCACAGTACACACAGTACTGTACATCCATGACTTTGCACTCACAGTACACACAGTACTGTACATCCATGACTTGCACTCACAGTACACACATTACTGTACATCCATGACTTGCACTCTCACAGTACACACAGTACTGTACATCAATAACTTTGCACTCTCACAGTACACACAGTACTGTACATCCATGACTTTGTGCTCTCACAGTACACACAGTGCTGTACATCCATGACTTTGCACTCTCACAGTACACACATTACTGTACATCCATGACTTTGCACTCACAGTACACACAGTACTGTACATCCATGACTTTGCACTCTCACAGTACACACAGTACTGTACATCCATGACTTGCACTCTCACAGTACACACAGTACTGTACATCCATGACTTTGCACTCTCACAGTACACACAGTACTGTACATCCATGACTTGCACTCTCACAGTACACACAGTACTGTACATCCATGACTTTGCACTCACAGTACACACAGTACTGTACATCCATGACTTGCACTATCACAGTACACACAGTACTGTACATCCATGACTTTGCACTCTCACAGTACACACAGTACTGTACATCCATGACTTGCACTCTCACAGTACACACAGTACTGTACATCCATGACTTGCACTCTCACAGTACACACAGTACTGTACATCCATGACTTGCACTATCACAGTACACACAGTACTGTACATCCATGACTTGCACTATCACAGAGCACACAGTACTGTACATCCATGACTTGCACTCTCACAATACACACAGTAATGTACATCCATGACTTTGCACTCTCACAGTACACACAGTACTGTACATCCAAGACTTGCACTCTCACAGTACACACAGTGCTGTACATCCATGACTTTGCACTCTCACAGTACACACAGCACTGTACATCCATGACTTGCACTCTCACAGTACACACAGTACTGTACATCCATGACTTTGCACTCTCACAGTACACACAGTACTGTACATCCATGACTTGAACTCTCACAGTACACACAGTACTGTACATCCATGACTTGCACTCTCACAGTACACACAGTACTGTACATCCATGACTTGCACTCTCACAGTACACACAGTACTGTACATCCATGACTTGCACTCTCACAGTACACACAGTACTGTACATCCATGACTTGCACTCTCACAGTACACATAGTACTGTACATCCATGACTTTGCACTCTCACAGTACACACAGTACTGTACATCCATGACTTGTACTATCACAGTACACACAGTACTGTACATCCATGACTTGCACTATCACAGTACACACAGTACTGTACATCCATGACTTGCACTCTCACAGTACACACAGTACTGTACATCCATGACTTTGCACTATCACAGTACACACAATACTGTACATCCATGACTTGCACTATCACAGTACACACAGTACTGTACATCCATGACTTGCACTCTCACAGTACACACAGTACTGTACATCCATGACTTTGCACTCTCACAGTACACACAGTACTGTACATCCATGACTTGTACTATCACAGTACACACAGTACTGTACATCCATGACTTGCACTTTCACAGTACACACAGTACTGTACATCCATGACTTTGCACTCACAGTACACAGTGCTGTACATCCATGACTTGCACTCTCACAGTACACACAGTACTGTACATCCATGACTTGCACTCTCACAGTACACACAGTGCTGTACATCCATGACTTTGCACTCTCACAGTACACACAGTACTGTACATCCATGACTTGCATTCTCACAGTACACACAGTACTGTACATCCATGACTTTGCACTCTCACAGTACACACTACTGTACATCCATGACTTGCACTCTCACAGTACACACAGTACTGTACATCCATGACTTGCACTCTCACAGTACACACAGTACTGTACATCCATGACTTGCACTCTCACAGTACACACAGTACTGTAAATCCATGACTTGCACTCTCACAGTACACACAGTACTGTACATCCATGACTTGCACTCTCACAGTACACACAGTGCTGTACATCCATGACTTGCACTCTCAAAGTACACACAGTACTGTACATCCATGACTTTGCACTATCACAGTACACACAGTACTGTACATCCATGACTTGCACTATCACAGTACACACAGTACTGTACATCCATGACTTGCACTCTCACAGTACACACAGTACTGTACATCCATGACTTGCACTTTCACAGTACACACAGTACTGTACATCCCTGACTTTGCACTCTCACACTACACACAGTACTGTACATCCATGACTTTGCACTATCACAGTACACACAGTACTGTACATCCATGACTTTGCACTCTCACAGTACACACAGTACTGTACATCAATAACTTTGCACTCTCACAGTACACACAGTACTGTACATCCATGACTTGCACTCTCACAGTACACACATTACTGTACATCCATGACTTTGCACTCTCACACTACACACAGTACTGTACATCCATGACTTTGCACTCTCACAGTACGCACAGTACTGTACATCAATAACTTTGCACTCTCACAGTACACACAGTAATGTACATCCATGACTTGCACTCACAGTACACACAGTACTGTACATCCATGACTTTGCATTCTCACAGTACACACAGTACTGTACATCCATGACTTGCACTCTCACAGTACACACAGTACTGCACATCCATGACTTGCACTCTCACAGTACACACAGTACTGTACATCCATGACTTGCACTCTCACAGTACACACAGTACTGTACATCCATGACTTGCACTCTCACAGTACACACAGTACTGTACATCCATGACTTGCACTCTCACAGTACACACAGTACTGTATATCCATGACTTTGCACTCACAGTACACACAGTACTGTACATCCATGACTTGCACTCTCACAGTACACACAGTATTGTACATCCATGACTTGCACTCTCACAGTACACACAGTACTGTACATCCATGACTTGCACTCTCACAGTACACACAGTACTGTACATCCATGACTTGCACTCTCACAGTACATACAGCACAGTACATCCATGACTTTGCACTCTCACAGTACACACAGTACTGTACATCCATGACTTGCACTCTCAAAGTACACACAGTACTGTACATCCATGACTTGCACTCTCACAGTACACACAGTACTGTACATCCATGACTTGCACTCTCACAGTACACACAGTACTGTATATCCATGACTTTGCACTCACAGTACACACAGTACTGTACATCCATGACTTGCACTCTCACAGTACACACAGTATTGTACATCCATGACTTGCACTCTCACAGTACACACAGTACTGTACATCCATGACTTGCACTCTCACAGTACACACAGTACTGTACATCCATGACTTGCACTCTCACAGTACATACAGCACAGTACATCCATGACTTTGCACTCACAGTACACACAGTACTGTACATCCATGACTTGCACTCTCACAGTACACACAGTACTGTACATCCATGACTTAAACTCTCACATTACACACAGTACTGTACATCCATGACTTGCACTCTCACAGTACACACAGTACTGTACATCCATGACTTTGCACTCTCACAGTACACACAGTACTGTACATCCATGACTTTGCACTCACAGTACACACAGTACTGTACATCCATGACTTGCACTCTCACAGTACACACAGTACTGTACATCCATGACTTGCACTCACAGTACACACAGTACTGTGCATCCATGACTTATACTCTCACAGTACACACAGTACTGTGCATCCATGACTTGCACTCTCCCAGTACACACAGTACTGTACATCCATGACTTTGCGCTCTCACAGTACACACAGTACTGTACATCCATGACTTGTACTATCACAGTACACACAGTACTGTACATCCATGACTTGCACTTTCACAGTACACACAGTACTGTACATCCATGACTTTGCACTCTCACAGTACACACAGTACTGTGCATCCATGACTTGTACTCCCACAGTACACAGTACTGTACATCCATGACTTGCACTATCACAGTACTGTACATCCATGACTTTGCACTCTCACAGTACACACAATACTGTACATCCATGACTTTGCACTCTCACAGTACACACAGTACTGTACATCCATGACTTGCACTCTCACAGTACACACAGTGCTGTACATCCATGACTTTGCACTCTCACAGTACACACAGTACTGTACATCCATGACTTCCACTCTCACAGTACACACAGTACTGTACATCCATGACTTGCACTTTCACAGTACACACAGTAGTGTACATCCATGACTTGAACTCTCACAGTACACACAGTACTGTACATCCATGACTTGCACTCTCACAGTACACACAGTACTGTACATCCATGACTTGCACTCACAGTACACACAGTACTGTACATCCATGACTTGCACTCTCACGTTGTACATCCATGACTTGCACTCTCACAGTACACACAGTACTGTACATCCATGACTTGCACTCTCACAGTACACACAGTACTGTACATGAATGACTTGCACTCTCACAGTACACACAGTACTGTACATCCATGACTTTGCACTATCACAGTACACACAGTACTGTACATCCATGACTTGCACTATCACAGTACACACAGTACTGTACATCCATGACTTGCACTCTCACAGTACACACAGTACTGTACATCCATGACTTGCACTTTCACAGTACACACAGTACTGTACATCCCTGACTTTGCACTCACAGTACACACAGTGCTGTACATCCATGACTTTGCACTCTCACAGTACACACAGTACTGTACATCCATGACTTGTACTATCACAGTACACACAGTACTGTACATCCATGACTTTGCACTCACAGTACACACAGTACTGTACATCCATGACTTGCACTCACAGTACACACATTACTGTACATCCATGACTTGCACTCTCACAGTACACACAGTACTGTACATCAATAACTTTGCACTCTCACAGTACACACAGTACTGTACATCCATGACTTTGTGCTCTCACAATACACACAGTACTGTACATCCATGACTTTGCACTCTCACAGTACACACAGTACTGTACATCAATAACTTTGCACTCACAGTACACACAGTACTGTACATCCATGACTTTGCACTCTCACAGTACACACAGTACTGTACATCCATGACCTGCACTCTCACAGTACACACAGTGCTGTACATCCATGACTGCACTCTCACAGTACACACAGTACTGTACATCCATGACTTGCACTCTCACAGTACACACAGTACTGTACATCCATGACTTTGCACTCACAGTACACACAGTACTGTACATCCATGACTTGCACTCTCACAGTACACACAGTACTGTACATCCATGACTTTGCACTCTCACAGTACACACAGTACTGTACATCCATGACTTGCACTCTCACAGTACACACAGTACTGTACGTCCATGACTTGCACTCTCACAGTACACACAGTACTGTACATCCATGACTTGCACTATCACAGTACACACAGTACTGTACATCCATGACTTGCACTATCACAGAGCACACAGTACTGTACATCCATGACTTGCACTCTCACAATACACACAGTAATGTACATCCATGACTTTGCACTCTCACAGTACACACAGTACTGTACATCCAAGACTTGCACTCTCACAGTACACACAGTGCTGTACATCCATGACTTTGCACTCTCACAGTACACACAGCACTGTACATCCATGACTTGCACTCTCACAGTACACACAGTACTGTACATCCATGACTTTGCACTCTCACAGTACACACAGTACTGTACATCCATGACTTGAACTCTCACAGTACACACAGTACTGTACATCCATGACTTGCACTCTCACAGTACACACAGTACTGTACATCCATGACTTGCACTCTCACAGTACACACAGTACTGTACATCCATGACTTGCACTCTCACAGTACACACAGTACTGTACATCCATGACTTGCACTCTCACAGTACACACAGTACTGTACATCCATGACTTGCACTCTCACAGTACACACAGTACTGTACATCCATGACTTGCACTCTCACAGTGCACACAGTACTGTACATCCATGACTTTGCACTATCACAGTACACACAGTACTGTACATCCATGACTTGCACTATCACAGTACACACAGTACTGTACATCCATGACTTGCACTCTCACAGTACACACAGTACTGTACATCCATGACTTCCACTTTCACAGTACACACAGTACTGTACATCCCTGACTTTGCACTCTCACAATACACAGTACTGTACATCCATGACTTTGCACTCTCAGAGTACACACAGTACTGTACATCCATGACTTTGCACTCTCACAGTACACACAGTACTGTACATCCATGACTTTGCACTCTCACAGTACACACAGTACTGTGCATCCATGACATACTCTCACAGTACACACAGTACTGTACATCCATGACTTGCACTCTCACAGTACACACAGTACTGTACATCCATGACTTTGCACTCTCACAGTACACACAGTACTGTACATCCATGACTTTGCACTCTCAGTACACAGTACTGTGCATCCATGACTTATACTCTCACAGTACACACAGTACTGTACATCCATGACTTGCAATTTCACAGTACACACAGTAATGTACATCCATGACTTGCACTCTCACAGTACACACAGTACTGTACATCCATGACTTGCCCTCTCACAGTACACACAGTACTGTTCATCCATGACCTGCACTCTCACAGTACACACAGTACTGTACATCCATGACTTCCACTCTCATAGCACACACAGTACTGTACATCCATGACTTGCACTTTCATAATACACACAGTACTGTACATCCATGACTTGCACTCACAGTACACACAGTACTGTGCATCCATGACTTGTACTCTAACAGTACACACAGTACTGTACATCCATGACTGGCACTATCACAGTACACACAGTACTGTACGTCCATGACTTTGCACTCACAGTACACACAGTACTGTACATCCATGACTTTCCACTCTCACAGTACACACAGTGCTGTACATCCATGACTTGCGCTCACAGTACACACAGTACTGTACATCCATGACTTGCCCTCTCACAGTACACACAGTACTGTACATCCATGACTTGCACTCTCACAGTACACACAGTACTGTACATCCATGACTTGCCCTCTCACAGTACACACAGTACTGTACATCCATGACTTGCACTCTCACAGTACACACAGTACTGTGCATCCATGACTTTGCACTCTCACAGTACACACAATACTGTACATCCATGACTTGCACTCTCACAGCACACACAGTATCGTACATCCATGACTTTGCACTCACAGTACACACAGTACTGTACATCCATGACTAGCACTCACAGTACACACAGTACTGTACATCCATGACTTGCACTCTCACAGTACACACAGTACTGTACATCCATGACTTTGTACTCTCACAGTACTGTACATCCATGACTTGCACTCTCACAGTACACACAGTCCTGTACATCCATGACTTGCACTCTCACAGTACACACAGTACTGTGCATCCATGACTTGCACTATCACAGTACACACAGTCCTGTACATCCATGACTTGCACTCTCACAGTACACACAGTCCTGTACATCCATGACTTGCACTATCACAGTACACACAGTCCTGTACATCCATGACTTGCACTCTCACAGTACACACAGTACTGTGCATCCATGACTTGCACTATCACAGTACACACAGTACTGTACATCCATGACTTTGCACTCACAGTACACACAGTACTGTACATCCATGACTTTGCACTCTCACAGTACACACAGTACTGTACATCCATGACTTGCACTCTCACAGTACACACAGTACTGTACATCCATGACTTGCACTCTCACAGTACACACAGTACTGTACATCCATGACTTGCACTCTCATAGACATTTGGTTACCTTAAACTGTATTATGTATTAATACTGATATACAGTTTACCACTGTTCCATTTCCCAAGTGATGGGTGGGAAGATTCAAGATTTAGAGACAAAGTGTAAGAGAAGTATGGAATGAAAACAAGAGAAAGATTATCTTCCTTTCAATACTGTACAGTACTAGTATTGATTACGTTACATAATACATGAAAGGATACTGGTACAATAGTTAGCATTATTCTAGTAAGCCTGGCTAAATAATGAGATTATTATTATTATTATTATTAAAGATTAGCCGGTATTCTCCCGCCCCGGGCCTTGTCCAAGTGGTGGCCCGGCCTTTTCCAAGTGGTGGCCCGGCCTTGGCTCCCTCTTTAGGGAGTGTCTGAGACCTAAGTTTCCCATGGGAGGAGGCACAAGTATCTCCTCATCTTTGGGACCAACTGTCCCCAGGCCTAGCCACAAGCTAGGCCTCTCTGGTCTGCCATCCCTGCCACAAGGGGGCAAATGGGAATGACAGTCTTATGAGCTAAAGGCTCGGGCTCAGGCACCTGCCCTACCCTAGAAGGGTTAGGCATGGTGTCGATCTATATTAAATAATGAGATGGTCGTAATAAACTGTAATATATACATAATAATAAAAACCAGTGAACATTGCTAGCAGTTAACTCAATTTCATATAGGCCAGCCAGCCACGTTCATGACAGGTTCACCACCTGTTCACCCTTCAACACATTTATAAAAAAAAATTTTTACCTTTCATACTTAAAAATAAATAAGTGAAATGTTGAAAAAATATAGAAAAAATGTGATAAAAACGTTATTTTATTTGATATTTCGACGATTCAGCGCGGCTTGAAGCTTGTCTTATCTCGAAGTAATTACAGTACGAGGCCTGGTCACGGACCAGGCCGTGGGGGCGCTGACCCCCGAACCCCCCACCAGGTATGGTACTATATCTGAACTTCATTTGAACTAAATACAACAAATACAAATACAATATCAAATACCAAATACAAAATACACCGATTTTTCTGAAGTTTCTTTGTATTTGCAAATACATATATAGGTGTGTCACCCGCATCCCTGCCTACACTTCCCGGTGTAATGACAGCTTACAACAGAAGCGCCAGAGTTCAACTGACTGGTGAAGACTAAGGGCAAGTCTTACAAATAACCCGCACAGTCTCGGTCCGACTTGAACCGAAACGTCGTGTTATTTGCGTATTGTACCAGTCACGATATTGGGCCATTTTGTACGTTTCGGGCAAGATTCGTTGCACATGTTGCCCCTGTTCACCTGGCAGTAAACAGGTACCAGGATGCACGCACTGTTGTAGGTGGCATCCTGGGGAGGTGTACTATACTTCAGACTGATTTTCAAAAATATGAGAACGAGTTTTAGACAGTAAAACAAGGTAGAGCGACCCACAAACACGGCTGAGGGACCAGCAACTGTAGCTCAACACTCTCAAACACCACTGTGGGCCCAAGGGGTGTAGCTCAACACAGGTGGTCACACCCAGGTGCGCAGATGCGCACAACCACGCATACATTTTTATTAAAGGTCCACTTTGGTTCCACGATATACTGCCGGACAAATTGGCTTCGTCCCATTTATAGTGCATCATAAAAGTTATGGTGCAGGTGTGGCTGTAATGGTGGTGGGTGGTGGTGTAGGTGGGGGTTGTGTGGTGGGTGGTGGTGTAGGTGTGGGTTGTGTGGTGGGTGGTGGTGTAGGTGGGGGTTGTGTGGTGGGTGGTGGTGTAGGTGGGGGTTGTGTGGTGGGTGGTGTAGGTGGGGGTTGTGTGGTGGGTGGTGGTGGTGGTGTAGGTGGGGGTTGTGTGGTGGGTGGTGGTGTAGGTGGGGGTTGTGTGGTGGGTGGTGGTGGTGTAGGTGAGGGTTGTGTGGTGGGTGGTGGTGGTGGTGTAGGTGGGGGTTGTGTGGTGGGTGGTGGTGGTGGTGTAGGTGGGGGTTGTGTGGTGGGTGGTGGTGGTGGTGTTGGTGGGGTTGTGTGGTGGGTGGGGGTGGTGGTGTAGGTGGGGGTTGTGTGGTGGGTGGTGGTGTAGGTGGGGGTTGTGTGGTGGGTGGGGGTGTTGGTGGGGGTTGTGTGGTGGGTGGTGGTGTAGGTGGGGGTTGTGTGGTGGGTGGTGGTGGTGGTGGGGGTTGTGTGGTGGGTGGTGGTGTAGGTGAGGGTTGGGTGGTGGGTGGTGGTGTAGGTGGGGGTTGTGTGGTGGGTGGTGGTGGTGGGGGTTGTGTGGTGGGTGGTGGTGTAGATGGGGGTTGTGTGGTGGGTGGTGGTGGTGGTGGTGTAGGTGGGGGTTGCGTGGTGGGTGGTGGTGGTGTAGGTGGGGGTTGTGTGGTGGGTGGTGGGGGTGGTGGTGTAGGTGGGGGTTGTGTGGTGGGTGGTGGTGGTGGTGGGGGTTGTGTGGTGGGTGGTGGTGGTGGTGGGGGTTGTGTGGTGGGTGGTGGTGTAGTTGGGGGTTGTGTGGTGGGTGGTGGTGGTGGTGGTGTAGGTGGGGGTTGTGTGGTGGGTGGTGGTGGTGGTGTACGTGGGGGTTGTGTGGTGGGTGGTGGTGGTGTAGGTGTGGGTTGTGTGGTGGGTGGTGGTGGTGGTGGGGGTTGTGTGGTGGGTGGTGGTGTAGGTGGGGGTTGTGTGGTGGGTGGTGGTGGTGGTGGTGTAGGTGGGGGTTGTGGGGTGGGTGGTGGTGGTGGTGGGGGTTGTGTGGGGGTTGGTGTTGGTGGGGCTTGTGTGGTGGGTGGTGGTGGTGGTGGGGGTTGTGTGGTGGGTGGTGGTGGTGGTGTAGGTGGGGGTTGTGTGGTGGGTGGTGGTGGTGGTGGTGTAGGTGGGGTTGTGTGGTGGGTGGTGGGTGGTGGTGGTGGTGGTGTAGGTGGGGGTTGTGTGGTGGTGGTGGTGTAGGTGGGGGTTGTGTGGTGGGTGGTGGTGGTGGTGGTGGTGGTGTAGGTGGGGGTTGTGTGGTGGGTGGTGGTGGTGGTGGTGTAGGTGGGGGTTGTGTGGTGGGTGGTGGTGGTGGTGGTGTAGGTGGGGGTTGTGTGGTGGGTGGTGGTGGTGGTGTAGGTGGGGGTTGTGTGGTGGGTGGTGGTGGTGGTGTAGGTGGGGGTTGTGTGGTGGGTGGTGGTGGTGGTGTAGGGGGGGGTGGGGTGGGGGGTGGTGGTGGTGGTGTAGGTGGGGGTTGTGTGGTGGGTGGTGGTGGTGGTGTAGGTGGGGGTGGTGTGGTGGGTGGTGGTGGTGGTGTAGGTGGGGGTTGTGTGGTGGGTGGTGGTGGTGGTGTAGGTGGGGGTTGTGTGGTGGGTGGTGGTGGTGGTGTAGGTGGGGTTGTGTGGTGGGTGGTGGTGGTGGTGTAGGTGGGGGTTGGGGGGTGGGTGGTGGTGTAGGTGGGGTTGTGTCGTGGGTGGTGGTGGTGGTGGTGGGGGTTGTGTGGTGGGTGGTGGTGGTGGTGGTGTAGGTGGGGGTTGTGTGGTGGGTGGTGGTGTAGATGGGGGTTGTGGTGGTGTAGGTGATGGTTGTGTGGTGGGTGGTGGTGGTGTAGGTGGGGGTTGTGTGGTGGTGGTGGTGTAGGTGGGGGTTGTGTGGTGGGTGGGGGTGGTGGTGGTGGTGGTGTAGGTGGGGGTTGTGAGGTGGGTGGTGGTGGTGGTGGTGTAGGTGGGGGTTGTGTGGTGGGTGGTGGTGGTGGTGTTGGTGGGGTTGTGTGGTGGGTGGTGGCGGTGGTGGTGGTGTAGGTGGGGGTTGTGTGGTGGGTGGTGGTGGGTGGTGGTGTAGGTGGGGTTGTGTGGTGGGTGGTGGTGGTGGTGTAGGTGGGGGTTGTGTGGTGGGTGGTGGTGGTGGTGGTGTAGGTGGGGGTTGTGTGGTGGTGGTGGTGTAGGTGGGGGTTGTGTGGTGGGTGGTGGTGGTGGTGGTGGTGTAGGTGGGGGTTGTGTGGTGGGTGGTGGTGGTGGTGGTGTAGGTGGGGGTTGTGTGGTGGGTGGTGATGGTGGTGGTGTAGGTGGGGGTTGTGTGGTGGGTGGTGGTGGTGGTGTAGGTGGGGGTTGTGTGGTGGGTGGTGGTGGCATGTACTGCCTTAAAACCAGCATGAACTGCCTTAACACCAGCATGTACTGCCTTAGCACGAGCATGTACTGCCTTAGCACCAGCATGAACTGCCTTAGCACCAGCATGAACTGCCTTAGCACCAGCATGTACTGCTTTAGCACCAGCATGTACTGCCTTAGCACCAGCATGTACTGCCTTAGCACCAGCATGCACTGCCTTAGCACCAGCATGTACTGCCTTAACACCAGCATGTACTGCCTTAACACCAGCATGTACTGCCTTAACACCAGCATGTACTGCCTTAACACCAGCATGTACTGCCTTAACACCAGCATGTACTGCCTTAACACCAGCATG